>NC_050576.1:278842011-279142011 GCF_011100635.1 Trichosurus vulpecula | reverse complement strand
TAAAAATGGAATTTTCCTCTAGTGAAAGGCTATCACCTTGTATCTGAGCAGCACAAAGTGGATTAGGTATATTCGTACTCAGAAATACACACAGAACTAAGACGCAATATACACAGTCTATGAAAACGGATGCAATTCCATAAAAAACATGATGCTTAAATATCATATAAAATTGAATAATAATAGCAGGATAAGATTATTACTAGTAGCTATTGACACTGTTATTGTTATTTAAAAACCCAGAGAGAAAAGCACTTTTATAAAATGTGTGGAAACACAAATGTACTGGATGAAGCGAACAATTAACTTATGATTTCTATTCTCTACAATACATCAATGAAGGATCCTGATTTGGGGTAAAGCAACATCAGACAAGAATCCATTTTGCTGCTGTAGCTACTGCCTCCCAGGAAAAATAGATTCCATAAAAACAGAGACATAAAAATAGTCACAATCTCCAAATGCTAGTTAATAAAATGCTCCACCTCTTTAGGAGAAGGAGAGATTTTATTTGTATTCATTAGGGTGACCTAACCACTCACTTGGATGCTTTATTATGCCTCTCCTGTGTGATATAATAACTTTAACGCATGAAAATAAAGCAAGCAAATTACATTGATCTCTCTCCATATATACACACACCCTTTGTTTTCTCTCTCTCTCTCTCTCTCTCTCTCTCTCTCTCTCTCTCTCTCTCTCTCTCTCCTGTCTCTTTGTCCCTGTCTCTCTGTTTAGATGATGAAGTCTCCAGTCTCCAGGTGGTATAGTAAATAAAGTGTTAGACCTGGAGTCAGGAAGCTTAAACTTCAAATATCGTCTCAGATACTTATTTGCTATAAATCTCTGGAAAGAAAAGTAACTTCTATATGCCTCAGTTTCCTTATCTGTAAAATGGGCATAATAATACCACCTAATTCATAAACCTAGGTTTTATGTCAGGACAAAATCAAGACAGTCCTTGTAAAGTGATTTGCAAAAATCAAAGCATTATATAAATGCTAGTTATCATTATATTCATATTAACAAAAGATTATTTTACATGTAGAACCACAGAGATCAGGTTGCTGAATGACCTTCATGCTCATTAAAGAAGTTTACCATTGTAATCAAAGATGCCTGTGCAAGGTCTCTATGAAAGAGAGTTCTCCATAGATAGATGGTGTGGTCCTTTGGATATTTCTCTCTTGATATTATATTGACTTCATCAAGCCCTTGAATACAACAACTTTTTTTCACTGAAAATCCATGTTTATTCCTTAGAAATCTACTAACAATGCATATAAGAAAAACTAATTGCTGAAAAAATACAAATTGGGGCGGAGCCAATATGGCAGCTGGAAAGCAGGGACTTGCATGAGCTCCCTGCCAGGTCCCTCCAAAAACCTATAAAAAATGGCTCTGAACAAATTCTAGAACTGCAGAACCCACAAAATAGCAGAGGGAAGCAGGGATCCAGCCCAGGACAGCCTGGATGGTCTCTGGGTAAGATCTAATCATGCACGGAGCTGGAAGCGGAGCAGAGCAGAGACCAGTGTGGGCAGTGGCAGGACCAACAAGACCGGGAGAAGCATAGAACAGGCCCTAGCTCCCCGAATCAGTGAGCTGAGGCAATTACCAGACTTCTCAACCCACAAACACCAAAGACAACAGAGAAGGTTAGTAGGAAAAGCTTCCAGAACAGAATGATAAGAGTTGGCAGTTTGGCCACCACCCTGGGGGCAGTGGAGGTGGGGCAGCTACAGAACTACACCTGCAGTTGCTTCTGGCCCCAGGCCAACCTGGTGTGAGGAATTAAGTGGCGGATCAGAGCAGGAGTGCAGAGCCTGCTTAAGATCTTAGTCCAATCCGGGTTGGCGGTTCTTGAGGAAGGAGGAGTGCTGGTGTGGCAGAGCTGGCTGCATAGAAAGAGCTCTAAAAACCACAGTGCATCCCCTCCAGCTTGGAACAAAGGACTCTTTACTCAACAAGGAGTCATACCCTGACAAAAAACTCAAGTCAAGTAATTTGGCTGGGAACATAGCCAGGCAGCAAAAATGGACTCAGATTCAGTCTCAGACTTTGGAATCTTTCTTTGGTGACAAAGACCAAAACATACAACCAGAAGAAGTCAACAAAGTCAAAGAGCCTACATCAAAAGCCTCCAAGAAAAACATGAACTGGTCTCAGGCCATGGAAGAGCTCAAAAAGGATTTGGAAAAGCAAGTTAGAGAAGTAGAGGAAAAATTGGGAAGAGAAATGAGAAGGATGCAGGAAAACCATGAAAAACAAGTCAATGACTTGCTAAAGGAAACCCAAAAAAATACTGAAAAATACACTGAAGAAAACAACACCTTAAAAAACAGACTAACTCAAATGGTAAAAGAGCTCCAAAAAGCCAATGAGGAGAAGAATGCCTTGAAAGGCAGAATTAGCCAAATGGAAAAGGAGGTCCACAAGACCACTGAAGAAAATATCACCTTAAATTTAGATTGGAGCAAGTGGAAGCTAGTGACTTTATGAGAAATAAACATATTATAAAACAAAACCAAAGGAATGAAAAAGTGGAAGACAATGTGAAATATCTCATTGGAAAAACCACTGACCTGGAAAATAGATCCAGGGGAGACAATTTAAAAATTATTGGACTACCTGAAAGCCATGATCAAAAAAAGAGCCTGGATATCATCTTTCAAGAAATTATCAAGGAGAACTGCCCTGATATTCTAGAGCCAGAGGGTAAAATAGAAATTGAAAGTATCCACAGATCACCTCCCCAAATAGATCCCCAAAAGAATACTCCTAGGAATATTGTTGCCAAATTCCAGAGCTCCCAGATCAAGGAGAAAATACTGCAAGCAGCCAGAAAGAAACAATTTCTGGCTTCTGAGTATTGTGGAAAAACAATCAGGTTAACACAGGATCTGGAAGCTTCCACATTAAGGGACCGAAGGGCTTGTAATATGATATTCTGGAGGTCAATGGAGCTAGGATTAAAACCTAGAATCACCTACCCAGCAAAATTGAGTATCATGTTCCAAGGTAAAATATGGATTTTCAATAAAATAGAGGACTTTCAAGCTTTCTCAGTGAAAAGACCAGAGCTGAATAGAAAAATTTGACTTTCAAACACAAGAATGGAGGGTACAGGGTAAGTTGAATATGAAGGGATGATAGCTAAAAAAAATAAAATTAAATTAAGGGATGAGAGAGGAATATATTGAGAGAGGGAGAAAGGGAGAGATAGAATGTGGTAAATTATCTCACATAAAAGTGGCAAGAAAAAGTGGTTCTGCAGGAAGGGAAGAGGGGACAGGTGAGGGGGAATGAGTGAATCTTGCTCTCACTGGATTTGACCTGAGAAGGGAATACCATACACACTCAATTGGGTATCTTACCCCACAGGAAAGAAGGAGGAAGAAGATAAAAATGGGGGGACCATAGAAGGCAGGGCAGATAGGGGGAGGAGGTAATCAAAAACAAACACTTTTGGAAAGGGACAGGGTCAAGGGAGAAAATTCAATAAAAGGGGATAGGTTAGAAAGGAGCAAAATATATTTAGTCTTTCATAACCTGAGTATTATGGAAGGGTTTTACATAATGATACGCATGTGGCCTATGTTGAATTGCTTCCCTTTTTAGGGAGGGTGGGTGGGGAGAGAAGAGGCAAGAGAATTTGGAACTCAAAGTTTTAAAAAGAGATGTTCAAAAACAAAAAAGAAAAGTTTTTGCATGCAACTAGGAAATAAGATACACAGGCAATGGGGCGTAGAAATTTATCTTGCCCTACAAGAAAGTAATGGAAAAGGGTATGGGAGGGGAGTGTGGTGATAGAAGGGAGGGCTGACTGGGGATGGGGCAACCAGAATATATGCCATCTTGAAGTGGGCACGAGGGTAGAAATGGGCAAAAAATTTGTAATTCAATCTCTTGTGAAAATCAATGCTGAAAACTAAATATATCAAATAAATTAAGAAATAAAAATTTAAAAAAAGAAAAAAGAAAAAATATAAATTATCCATTCTGATAGCCACTTCGAGTAACTGAAGTTGAAACAACAAAATTAGAAGATAGAAATACTGCATAATATAAGAACCATTTTTTTAAAAAAAAAAGTGACAATTCATATACCTACTGCTCCCATTCAGCATCCTCACCTTCAATACACTTAGCTCTACACTGTAACATATGTTGCATACCATCAGCACATATACTTTCCAGGATGAAAATGCTTTCTGATGAAAATGAGATTCTCCTGGACTCCACATATATTATGGAAAATATCAACAAATGTCTGATATTTCAAAAGCCAAATTTTGAAAGACTTTTGAAAGATAATATGAGGCATAAGATTAAGTTAGAAATTGGAGTTCTCAATTCAGCATTGTGAGACAATCATAAATGTAGAAAAAAAGTAGCAATTATGATGTAAAATATCTCCAAATAAATAGAAGCTCTGAAAAACTGAATGACAAATTTGGAATGTAAAAATTAGAAGTGGAAGAATATCAGAAGGAAAACAAAATGCAACAACATTAAAATAACACAAAGTCTATGAAAGACAAAGGAGCTAACTTTGTAAATAGGATTCAAAGAGGTAACTAAAGATTATATTTTTAAAACATTGAAATATAAAAATCTTCCTGCTATTCTGTAATCGTATTTTGCCTATATGCAAATAAGCCAGAATATCTGAATAAAAAATCAAATATTGATTGATTTAATACACAGTTTACCATGAGAGATAAGCCCATGCTCAAATATACAAAATATGTATAGATCATATTCCACAATTTTATTAACTAACAACATACTTTACAGACTAAAATCTATGAAGGAACATAATTTGAATGATGTAGCATCACTTCTGTATCTTGAAACATCAGAGAAGAGATGAAATTGCATATTCAAAAAAATAGAATAGTATGTTCAAAAAGAATTTAACTTCCAAAAAAGTACACCCTGTAAAGCTAAGCATAATTATCAAAAAAGAGACTTACGGATACAAAGAATTTTGAGATATTCTCAAAGAAGGAAAAATCAGATGAGTGCCTTTGATTTGAAAATTTCCCAAAATGAAGCATGAGAAAATTACATTTTTACAATTGTCAAGAGAAGACTAAATAATGAAATATGTTCTTTGTTGTGTTTAGTTTTTTATTCAGAGGAAAAAAAGTAATCAGTCAAAACAATGGGTAAAACAAAGATGAAATAAGGATTATGAATGGGACAAGAAAAGGACCAAAAGGATTAAAGATTTAAGAGAAACTTTAAAAATCAGGAGAAGGGAAGGAGGAAGTTCTAATTAATATTTTGTGGATTAGATTCTATGACCCCTCTCTAAGCAAATGAATATGATTTATATGAGATAGCAATGGGAATTTCTTTGAATAGGTAAAGTGGATGTAAGAGATGGATTTATTGAGTCCATTAGAGAACAGAAAAAAAGAAAATAATTTCTTTATTTTCTCAATACAAGAGAGAATGTGGCAGGAAAACATGAAATCAATGTCAGGTTAGAAAGTAAGTTAGGAGAAGAAGGGGGTAGGGGAAAATCTTACTTTGAAATGAAAAAGAGAAAGTACCACTAAAGAATGTTCTCATTGTGGGTCATAGAATCATTATAATGAACTTGATCTTAGAGAAAATTTGCATATTGAGACCTCCTTTTCCATGAATGAGCTATAGCTCCTATGACAGCATTCCACCCTTACAGATATCATGGATTAGTGTCAAGGGCAGTCACTCACCAGGATGGTAAAGAGCACACAGAAATAGCCTTAGAAAAAATAAATTATGGTGAAGTCAAGAAATTGGTCTGGACCTCATGATTCAGAACATAGAGTGACTCCCCTCATAACATACTGCTTCTATTCAATATTATTTCCTTAAGGGAATGGTCTTTTTAAGTGAAGCACAGGGAGAAAAAAAATGAAATTTAAGGGATGTAAAATTATATATTCTAGAAACTCTAATTTTATGAGAGGCAAACAGAGAATTGGTAAGGAAAACTAAATGTCTCCTAATTGGAAAATAGAGTTTAGAATATGCTATCAGGAGAGAGACATAAGAGATAATGCAAATTAAATGGAAACTTCTTGGAAAAGGGAGTCACAAAAGGATTTCTTCAAAGTGTGGGGCTTAGGTAAATGAAGAGAGAGGAAAACAGAGTAGCATAAATATATGAATAAAAAAGAAGGAAAAAATAAATTGAATTCAAGAAAATTGTGATAATATATATAAATAAGAATCAAGATGCAGGGTAATGCATAAAAATGCTATGTAGGAATAGACTAGCATCAAAGTAGTGAAAGAAAAGAGAAATCTCTGACTTAAAAAAAAAGAAAAAATCAATACAAAAATAAATGGAATAAAACATAAAACTGAAAATCAAAACCTTAAATATGAATGGATCAAGTAATCCAATTAAAGAAAAGAGAGTGACAGAATAAATAAGAAAGCAAACCTCAATCATTGGCTGCAAATAAGAAATACATCTAAGGAATCAAGACACGAAGTATAAAAATTAGACTCTGAAACAAAATTTACTATGAATGAAATATGCAAAAGGGGAGAGAGCTGATTCTTTGCTCCCCCACTCTTATATTATGATTTTCCTGCATATATTTCTCTGGATCATTTAATGTGGTTATTCTCTCCATTGGTACAGGTAGTATCTATATATTTCCTCTATTTTTTTTAGTTGATGGATTTTTAACATCACATTCATTTCTCAATATAGGTAAAGGAAACATAGGTCTTATGACTTTATTTATTCTTGTTCAGTAGTTTCAGTTGTTCAGTTCAATTCAATGCTTTCTGATTCCATTTGGGATTTTCTTTGCAAAAATATTGGAGTGCTTTGCTATTTCCTTCTTCATTTCATTTTACAGATGAAGAAACTGAGGCCAACAAGGTTAAGCGATGCGTCCAGGATCATACAGCTAGTAAGTCTCTGAGGATGGATTTGAAGTGAGGTCTTCCTGACTCTAAGCTTTAGCAGAGATCTCTTTCTGTTTTCTCTGTCTCTGCCTCTGTCTCTCCGTGTATACACATGCATGTATATATACATATATGTATGCATATATGTGTGTTTGAATCAGTGCTTGACTATTGAGCAGAATTAGTTCTAAATGGTTATTTGAATTAAGCATACAAGGTAATGATATCATAAATGTAACAGTACTTTCAAGTTAATTTATAGATTTAGTGATAATCCTGAACTACTAAAGAACTACTTTACAAAGTTATATTAAAATAATGACAAAATTCATTTGGACAAAGGATCTAGAATATTGAGTAAAATCATGAAAAAAATTAAGATGAAAAGGAATTTCAAAATATATCTAAGTAGTAATTATCAAAATTTGGTAGTACTGGTGATTGATAACAATCAACATCAAAGTTATTTGATATTGGTTTAAAAATTAAATGTAAATCAATGGAACAGATGAGACAAGAAAGGATCACAAATAATTGATTTAAAGAAGTCAGTGTTGGATAGACCTGAAAACATAAACTACTTAGCAGAGTGTATTAGGAGGGCAGAGTTTATAATCTCAAAGAGGATCATAAACATGTCTGAAAGGTTCAGAACCGCCGGATATAAGAAACTCTCAAAGTAGAAGGCAGAAGAATCAAAACATATATTTAGGCTCCACAGTAACCAACCCATGAACCAGCAACCCCATTTTGATATATTGATCAAAAGCTTCCAGGCCCAATAAGTACGCCTTGAAAGAGTAACCAGGAGGCTACAGAGAAGCATGATTGCGTAAAGCAAAATCATGCTTCCCCATCTATGGTAAAAAGATTACCCACTGGCCTGAAGTCTTTGTTCAGCTTCCTCCCGTAGGTCAGCTCTGCTACTGGCAGCTCCTGCTTCAGCTTCGGCTGCGGCTGCGGCTGCGGCTGCGGCTGTGGCTGCGGCTGTGGCAGCCTCTGGCTCCAACGGGAGCTGCTTTTAACCATCCAGCTTCTGCGGGGGGGGGGGGGGGGGGGGGGGGGGGGGGGGGGGGTGTAAGGTACGCCGGGGAAAGCACAGGTTCTTTCAATCTGCTTAAGCAAGGTGAAGGGGTTGACCAGGAAAGCACAGGTTCTTTCCATCAGCTTAAGCAAGGGAAGCAAGGTGAAGGGGCCGACAAGCTTACTCCAGTTCAACATACAAACAGCATTCAGTTCAGGGGAAAAAGCCAAACTAGTCAAGGGCACTTGTTGACTAAGTGCTAAGGAGCCCATTTTTGGTTGCCAATACACAGAGACCTCTCTATTTGAGAACTTTTGGGAAAACTAGAAAGCAGTCTTGCAGAAATTTGGCTTAGATTCTTATCCTAGACTATGTTACATAATAAATTCAAAGTGGATGCATGACCTGAAATTTAAAGGTCATATCATTAAAAAAAAAACAGAAGATGAGCAAATCCCATGAATTTCATGACTATAGTTAGGGATGAAGACTTAACCAAAGAAGGGACAGAAACAATTACTAGGGATAGAGTAGATGATTTTGATTCCACGAAACTGAATAAAGTTTTGTACTAAAATGTATCTCAGGTAGGAATAGGAGAGCTTGAATGAGAAAGATATCTTTAATAAATAATTCTGATAATGATTAGATTTCTAAGATATATATTCAATTAGAAATACCTAAGACCAAAATCTGTTCCCTAATTGAGAAACTGTCAAAGGACATAGTCATAAAGTTCTCAAAAGAATTGCAAAATATTAATAATTATATGAACTAATGCTCCAAGTTGCTAATAATAAGAGAAATGTAAATCAAAGTAACCCCACATTTTCACCTCACTCTCTGTTAATTAGCGAAGGTGACAACAAATGCAAAGAGTCCACATTGGAGAGATTGTGGAAAGGCAGAGACACCAATGCATTATGGTTGTGAATACGATCATTCTGCAAAGCAAATAAAGTGTTCAAAATGTCTTTTGATCAATATAATCCACTGCTAGGCATATTCCCCAAGGTAGTTAGGCTGTGTATGTACCAAAATATTTTTCCAATCTAATTTTTAAAGTAGTATTTTCTTCAGTGGTCTTTTGGACCTCCTTTTCCATTTGGCTAATTCTGCCTTTCAAGGCATTCTTCTCCTCATTGGCTTTTTGGAGCTCTTTTGCCATTTGAGTTAGTCTATTTTTTAAGGTGTTGTTTTCTTCAGTATATTTTTCAGTTTTTTGGGGGGTCTCCTTTAGCAAGTCATTGACTTGTTTTTCATGGTTTTCCTGTATCCTTCTCATTTCTCTTCCCAATTTTTCCTCTACTTCTCTAACTTGCTTTTCCAAATCCTTTTTGAGTTCTTCTATGGCCTGGGGCCAGTTCATGTTTTTCTTGGAGGCTTTGGTTGTAGGCTCTATGACTTTGTTGTCTTCTTTAGGCTGTATGTTTTGGTCTTCTTTGTCACCAAAGAAAGAATCCAAAGTCTGAGACTGAATCTGGGCGCGTTTTCACTGCCTGGCCATATTCCCAACCAACTAACTTGACCCTTGAGTTTTTCAGTGGGGTATGACTGCTTGTAGATTACAGAGTTCTATGTTCCACGTTTGGGGGGGAGGTGCCAGCTCTGTTACACCAGCACTACTCCTTCCTCAAGAACCCCCAGTCCAGGCTGGGCTTAGATCTTCAGCAGGCTGTTGCACTCCTGCTCTGATCCGCCACTTAATTCCTCCCACCAGGTGGGCCTGGAGCCAGAAGTAACAACAGCTGTAGCTGCCCCACCTCCATTGCCCCCGGGGATGGAAGCCGGACCTCGAACTCCTTCCACTCCCGCAGCTTTTCCCACTAACCTTCTCCGCAGTCTTTGGTGTTTGTGGGTCGAGGGGGTCTGGTAACTGCCGCAGCTCACATATTCAGGGCGCTAGGGCCCCCTCTGCCCGGCTTCTGGTCTGGATCGTCCACGCCGCTCAGGCTGGGCTCTGCTCCACTCCGTTCCCAGCTCCCAGCTCCCAGCTCCGTGTGGAATAGACCTCACCCAGAGACCATCCAGGCTGTCCTGGGCTGGAGCCCTGCTTCCCTCTGCTGTTCTGTGGGTTCTGCCATTCTAGAATTGGTTCAGAGCCATTTTTATAGGTTTTTGGAGGGACTCAGGTATGGAGCTCACTCTAGTCCGCGCTTACCAGCTGCCATCTTGGCTCCGCCCCCCGTACCAAAATATTTATAGCAGCACTTTTTGTGCAAAGAAAAGAAACAAAATGGCTATTCATCAATTGGAGAATGTCTAAACAAATTGTGTAAAACACGTAAGTGTAATGGAATATTACTGTTTTCTAAGAAATGAAAAACATGTTGAAACTAGAGAAACATGCAAAGATGTTTATGAACTGATAAAAAGTGGAGTAAGAAGAGCCAGGAAAACAATGCACATAAAGACTGAAACAATATAAAGAGGAAAACAACTATAAAACAATTGACAATGACTACTGTTTGAGCCTAAAGAATGAGTTTAGGGACAAAGAAGAGATATGAGAAGATACCACTACATGCTCTTTTTAAGAAGTGGAGTGCTGAACATTACATATAAAAGCAGATTTTTTTTTCCATTTTTTTTGCCAGGTTTGCTAGAAGTTTCTTCTTCTCTCAATTATCTGTAAATTATTCCTCTCTGAGATGGTGAAGTGAGAGGGTCTTAGAAAGGGAAGAATCTGGGTGATATAAAAACAAGAATCAATATAATCTATTTTTAAAATATGAAAGTTCAAATTATTAAAGAAAAACAAATTAGAGGAAAATGGATGGAGATATCTTCCACAAATATGACTAGAAGGAGAATTCTTAACCAAATAGGAGATAGAAATAAAAATACATGAAAGAGAAATTTTAGATTACAAGAATTTGAAATGTTTTTGCATATAAAAACAATAGAGCTAGGATAAGAAGTGAAAATATTAATTGGGGAGAAAGCTTTACAACAAATATCACAGATAGGGATCTGTTATTCAAGCTATAGAATGAATTAAAACAGATATATTGCCATTAATAATTATGTCTATGTATTGTATGTATATACATATATATATATACATATATGAAAATACTTCTCAAAAGTTAAATTGCTTACATTAATACTAGTGATTGCTCCAAATAACTAATAAGAATATACGAATTTTTAAAATATTGAGGTTTTACCTCACATGTAGCAAACACATAAAGATGACAAGAAAGGAAAATACTATATGAGCTGTAGGAAGACAGGTATACTAATTGACTACGGGAGCATTAAATTGACCCAAATATTCTGAAAAAAATTTGGAATTAGTCTTTGGGGAAGAAAAGAGAGAGGGAAGAGACCAAAAATGTCAATATGCTTTGACCCAAATATCTCATGACTGAAAGGTCTCATATCTACAAAAATACTTTTTTGTGATAAAAATTACTAGAAGAAAATATTGATTATGGAATCCTTAAACAAATTATGGTATATGAATGTAACGCCACATAATTGTGCCATATGGAATGACAGTTAAGAGAAATTCAGGAAAAATTGGAAGCTATAAATTAATCCATGAAGAATAAACAGAAGGAAAACAAAATATTAACTAGCTACAGCAATACTAGTGGGAAAATAACAAAACAAAACTGACCACTGTGTGATTAGAATGATAAAACTTGGTCCTGGAGAAAACTTAAAGAAATTCATCTTCCTCTTTTCATTGCAGAGGTGGGGATGGGAGTGGCCCATGGGAGTAGAATGCTATGATAAATATATTAGTTGGTTTTGCTCAACTGGTTTTTTATTCTTTTGCTATTTCAATATTTGCTATGAGGGAAGGCTAACAAGATCATAGAGGCAGCTAGGTGGTTCAGTGGATAGAATTCCAAGATTGGAGTCAGGAAGATGAGTCTTCCTGAGCTTAAATCTGGCCTCAGATCCTTATTGTATGACCCTGGTCAAGTCATTAACTCTGTCAGCCTCAGTTTCTTCATCTGTAAAATGAGATGAAGAAGGAAATTATAAACCACTCCAGTATCTTTGCAAAGAAAACCCCAAATGGAATCACAAAGAGTTGTCCACAACCGAACAAGAATAAACAAGGTCATAAGACCTACATTTCCCTATATTGGGAAATGAATGTGATGTTAAAAATCCATCAACTAGAAAAAATAGAATACATATAGAAGCAGGTGCTATCTGTACCAATGGAGAGAATACCCACATTAAATGATACGGTGAAGTATATGCAGGAAAGTTGTAATGTAAGAATGGGAAGCAAAGAATGATTCTCAATCAAAGAATCAACTTAGAAATAGATGGGTAAGCAAACGAGCAACTATTTCCCTTGGGTTTGTGAAGTTTAGTATTAGCAGGTGCCTTAAGCCTGTGACTATGCATATCATACATCACTGTCAATCATTTTTCAATCTAGAGGCCAATAATTCTCCATAATAACTGTCAACTCTGGTCAATTTATTTGCATCACTTTGTTTTAGAGGCTTATGAAATGCAAATAGAATTCCTTCTAATAATGCTTCTTATTAAATTAGTTTGGCATGACGAAGAAAGACCTTCTTAGCTACATCCCCGAAGCAGGGCTTACAGTTACAAGAACCATGACCATCCTTCTAGCAGCAGCGAGGAAATCAAAATCATTTTTTTTTACAATTTGCTATTTGTTAAGATTGCTTTGGGATTGCTGGTTAGTGAGAAGGAGTGTCAACATAAAGAAACAATTTTCTTTGAAGAATGTGTAGCACCATCATTGCTAGCAAATAGCCTGTAGGCCCATTTCATCCTGAGCATCTCTCAAAAATCCAGAGAAAAAAACAATTATGTATAACATCTATCTGTTGCTGATTTCTCTGTGAGACATCTTTGGAGATGCTTCCAGGGAGGTGATACCTATCCGTTATGCAGGTAAAATTGCATGAAAATGTCCTGCTCAGCTATAAAAGCAAGTTTTTTAAATGGAGAAAAATGCATTGGATTTGGTGGGATTGTTTCTGTTTTGTTTTCATCTGCACAGGAACAGGAATCTAGTTTTAAGGTGCATTAGACTTGAAGCATCTCATTAAGGTCAAGGAAGTGGAGAAAATGTCATGAAGCACCAATCCATCCAAGGAATCAGTCAGTGAACAAGTATTAATTAAGCACTTATGTTTTAGGAAATATTCTAAGTCCTAGGGATACAAAGAAAGGCAAACATGCAGCCCATGCCCTCAAGAAGCTTATGTTCTAATAAGGGAAACAAAAGTGCAAATAATGTTGTGTAGACAAGCTATGAACTTTTTTATTGGAAGATCATTTCAAAGGGAAGGCAAGTGGAGTGGGTAGGAAGTGATTAGGCAAAACATTTTCCCCCAAAACAAAGGCATTTATTTAAATAACATAGTTAATAAAAGTAGCAGTGAAGCATTTCCCCATCATCTTGGAACAAATTGACCTGTAATTGCACATACCATCAGTAAGGAGAATAGATACATGTAAATCATACATGTTGTAGGGGCACATATATAGAAACTCAAGATATATGCATGGACGGACAACTCCCATCTATGCTACAAGGCCAATGATGTCAAGATGTGACCAAAATGACTGAGACTGAACAATAACAAAAATAGATAGATAGATGAATAGAAAGAAAGAGAAGAGAAGAGAAGAAGAGAAGAGGAGAGAGAGAGAGAGAGAGAGAGAGAGAGAGAGAGAGAGAGAGAGAGAGAGAGAGAGAGAGAGAATGAGTCTTTAATGCGAAGGCATATTACCTGGTGCCTGTTTGGGATTTGCTCCAAAAAAGCAAAGATGCTTTGGAGGCAACCAGGTACGATGGGGAGGCTTGTAAGCTTGATGACCAGTGGTCATGAGGATTATGGTTTCAGTCCTACTTGGTCCTAGCCACAGCAAATGGGAACCAGGGTACCTCATTCAGAGAATCATCACATTTCTATGGACATTAGCTACTAAATCCTTCAATGGTTTTGGAGACTGTTCTCAGTCTTCATAATAAGGGGTGCTGTTACATCAGATCGTGACCATAAGCTTGTGGAGGGATATAGTACCTGAGGGAACCAGTGGATTCACCAAGAGGATAATCTGCTCATTTCAATCAGCCAGCATCAGGTTTAACAAGCAGATGAAGTCAATATGATTTTAGGTGCTTCCATGGACATTCATTCTTTGCCCAAAGTTATATTCACCACAGACTTGAAATTCTAGCATTATACATCATTCCTTTAACGCCTTGGCCTTCAAATCTGTCCTTATTGAAGTGTTTATATCGCTTTAAGTGATAACCCAGCAATCAATTGTCATATTTTAGAGTGATTTAATTTTTAAGACTTTTTATTACCCAGGACAACTGGTTAAGCTTCAGGGAGCCAAAGAAAAGAAACAAAGTCCTGGCAAGTTTGAGGGGAGGATGGAAGGATAGATAGATCTAGAATTGTCATTGTTATTCATCTTTTGTTCTTGAAGAGGACCAATAAGGGTGATGTCTTGACTTGGGTTGTAAATTGGATTTAAGTGACGGAGAGCTGCACAAAGTCATCAGCTTCTCCTCCAGAGTCATTGGAGTCCAGCAGCCAAGATGACTGGCAGTGGCCCAAGATGCAGTGTCTGCAATATGGGACAAGCCTGAGCCAGGAGCTGTAATGGTAAGATATGGACAGCCAGAGGGCAGTGTCAGGAAACTGACCACCAGAGAAATGGCAGCAAGTAGGTCTGGGAGAAGAAGCACTGAATTGAAGGTTCGGCAAGACCAAGCTGGAAGGGATCTTGGTGAGCAGAGTCCAAAAAACATTTTACATTTGAGGAAACTTGCCTAGAGAGAAATTACTTGCCCAAGGTTACACGGGAATTCATGTCAGATCTGGGATAAAATCAGGGAGGGTGATAATGAATTTTCAACTAAATTTACAACTTTGATAAGAGCCAATCCTGAGATTTCTAATTCTCCATTCCATTTGTACTACAGGGACAGCCACTGCCGAAAACAAGGGTGGACCCAGTTTTGGCATTGAGAAATTGCCACCCACACCCATATTCACTAGTTTATTCCCTGCCAAAACACGTCCCTGCGATCACATAGACCTCTGCTATATGAAAAGCCTGGCTAACATTTTTAATAGGAAGTACAAAACATGTTCCACCCTTATACTCTCTTCCTGTAACCTAACTTTCAATTTCTACTTAGCCACTTCATATACTCCTCAGACAAAAAATGAGATAAATAGACACGGAGGTTTTTTTTTTAATTTTATGAATCATCCTGGATTTCTATTGTTATAGTGTATGTGCATTTAAAATTTTTTTCTAAATGGTCACATGATTAGTTCTATAAATGAAATAACAGGGAAAACACAGACTCACTAGAATATATAACTTGATTCTCTTCATTTATCAGACGCTATTGGGTTCTCTCCATAAATTGAGCTAAGATGGGTCATTCTAATGTTAAGAAGGAAAAAAAAGAAACAAACAAAAAAACCTGTAGATCTACTTAAAACCTTCAGGGTAAACATGAACAAAAAACAGACTGTATTTTTCAAAAGCATCTGGGTGTGAACTTTTTTTTTCCACCAGAAATCATAGTGTTTATGGGCATGTTTTACTGGAAACCTGCTGCTTCTCACAATGTTTCCTGAGCGACTGTCTTGGTAAAACCACATCTGGAAATGACAAGCACACAGCTGTAAATCTGAAAGTCAGTGTGTAGTCCTAATAGCTAGCAGCCACGATGGGGTTGTCTTACAGAATGCTGGAGGGATTTACAAAGACAGAGGCCAGCTGTGGCCACTGGATCATGCGTTTTGGGGGTAAATTGGTGATAGCGTGGTAACTCTGAATGGCCAACTGCTGAGCAATCAAATCCACTTCTGTGAAGTGGAGCCGATTTGGTCACTGACATAATTGACTTATTTCTATTCCCTTAGAAAACAAATTAAGCGAACTCTGAATGAGATAAAGAATGCCTGTTGATTCATTCTTACTGTTGCAGAGAAAATGGTTCCCCTCTCACCCTTTTTTTTGCCATGCTTGTCCTCTTCTATGCCCCTTGATCCTTTATTTTCCCACTTACTTTAGAAACTTAGCTCTTCTCTCTCCATCATCGTTAGTTTTCAGTCTCCCTTCCCTCTACCTTGTTTCTCTGATCTTCACACATGCTGTGATGTGTTTTCTGTCTTGAACAACTCATGAGTCTTCCCTGTACATAATTGTTTTCATGTTGTTTGTCCCATTAGATGGTGAACTCTTTGAGATCAGGATGGTCTTTTTCCTTTCTTCGTGTAGTCAATATTTATCCCAGAGCCTAGAATATAGTAGGTGCTTAATAAATGCTTATTGACTGATTTCTGTTTGTAGGTATCATTCTATTTATTTCCTTTTATAGCCAAAACATTGGTGTGGGAGGGAACTTGGTTTCAAATCTTACCTCTGCCAGTTACTACCCATGTGAACTTGCTTAACCTCTCTAGGCCTCAGTGTTTTCATCTGTAAAATGAGGGAATTGGTCTATAAGATCTCTCGGGTCCCTTACAACTTGAAATCTATGATCATATCTTTAAAAAAGGGGGAGTTGTATATATTATTTCATTACCCCTTTTCACTATGATGTAACTTGGTTTTGGTCCCTTTCATTTTTCTGATATTGTACTGTCAGACATCCTAATTTCTCAATCTAATGATTACCCAGTCATCACCTTCTCCATATATCAAATTTATTTTGCAATTGAAGGTTTATCCTTGACCTTTCTACATGTATTATTGGACATTATTCAATGCCCCCTCTACCTTGAGAGTCTCTGTCACTTGTCCTACAGGAGGCTAAATTATTTTCTCTCATCACTCTAATCGCTCTTTTTGTTTCTCTGACACTGTTTCCTCTTTCTCCCTCCATCCCCCAACTGTCGGCAGATCTACAGGTTTAGTCTTGGCCCCTTATGCATTTGTATGCTTCATTCTTGTTGCTGTTTCGTTCTTTCAGCCATGTCTGACTCTCTCTGACCGCATTTGGAGATTTCTTAGGAAAGACACTGGAGTAGTTTGCCATTTCCTTTTCCAGCTCATTTTAAAGATGTGGAAACTGAGGCAAATAGGGTTAAGTCACTTTCCAGGATGATTTACCTAATAAGTATCTGAGACCAGATGTGAAGTCAGGAAGATGAATCTTCCTGAATACATTCTATGGCATTCTATCCGCTGCACTATCTAGCTGCCCCATGGCTCATCCTTACCTTGCCATTAAAGATGCTCTGTAATCTGGTTCCAACCTACTTTTCCATGCATCCATAGCTGTTGACATTCTGGCATTCTTTTTTTTGGAAGGGGGAAGGCAGGGCAATTGAGATTAAGTGACTTGCCCAAGGTCACACAGCTAGTAAATATATGAAGTGTCTGAGGCTGGATTTAGACTCAGGTCCTCCTGACTCCAGAGCCAGTGTTCTACTCACTGTGCCATCTATCTGCCCCTATTCTGGCATTCTTGATGCCGATCCAAATAATCTCCTTTCTAACCCCTGAATAGGTTTTATAGTTTCCTACAACCACATTTCTTTTTCATATTTATCCCTTCTCCGTTCAAATAAAAACAATAGTAATTTGTATATAGTACTTTAACTTTTGTATATTATTTCCTTTACAACAATCATGTCAGGTGGCACAAATATTAGTATGCTCATCTTGAAGATAATGAAATCGAGGCACAGAGAGTTGAAGTGATTTTTCTAATGGAATATGAAGAATCAATGATGGATCCAATATTATAACTCCTGTTCCCTCATTTCAACTCCAGCACTTTTCCCACTAACTTTTGTTGTCTCTTATTCCTTAGAACCTGATGAAAATTCTTCCTTTTTCATGAGACCTTGCCAGACCAGTCTGCATTGATTTTTGCCTTCTCCAAGCCTCTTCAAATCATCATTGGTACCACTCATTTAGCAATAAGTCATGAACTGTGTTCTGATGCTTGTTGAGTTTCTGTATTGAACCATAATTTGTATTTCATATCATTATTTAACTTTTCATGTGTGTATGACAGGTCTCCCCAACTATAACGTAACTCCTTAAAGACAGGCTCCATGTCTTTTTCAGCATTCCCCATAGTATCTTATATGTAAGATTATCCATGTATATCTATGAATAGGCTTAGTGGCCATCAAGTCAGATCCTTTGGATTTTTTATTAAATAAAGAAACTGAGGTAAATGAGTTGCTTAAGGCAGATTTGATGCCAACTCCTAGGTTTTTTCCACACAGCACTGCATTTCCTTTGCACAAGATTTTGCACGTTTGTTAATTGATAATATGTTGTCATTGATAATCCCTATGTTCCCAAATCCCACTTTTTCTCTTTCTAGTTTTAGACTTCTTTTTTTAACTTCAAAATATACTTGTTTTCATTTTGTCTCTCACTCAAGTCACTTCCCAATATGGCCCTCTCCCATCAAAACGGTCCTTCAGCAAAAGTGACAAAATCGTGTCTGACAATATAAAAGCTATCCCATAGAATCTTCCACTCTCTAATAAAAAGAAGTGAAGCATGTTTTATCATCTGATTTCTAGCACAAATATTGGTCATCCCAACTATTCTGGGTCCAACTGCTTTTTAATTTTTTAAATGCTTTAAAATGTTCTAGTATTTAGCACAGAGCTTGAGACACAAAAGGTGTTTAATCAATGTTTGTTGATTGACTAATTTTTTAATATTTGGGTAATTGTTGTTTTCTTATTTTTGCTTATTTTGCTCTGCATCAGTTCATACTGTCTCTTATTTCTCTGAATTCCTTATGCATATAATTTCTTATCACACAGTAATATTCAATTATAAAGTAGGTATTGTATTTTATTTGGCCATTCCCCAATAAATAGGCATCTACTTTGTTTAAAGTTACTACCACTACAAGTGCTTCTGTGAATATTTTAACTTTTTTGTGGTAAATACCTAGTCCTCTTAAAAAATAAAAAGTTCTTCTTACATTTCGTATTTTTAGTTTATAATTTACATGTGATTAGTATTTAAAATATTAATTCTCAAATTTTATAGTTTTACATGTACAATTTATATCTTATTAATATTTCAAGTACAACCATAGAAGTGGGACTAGCCAATGAGCATCCAGTCCTTAGATCATGTGTGACATACTCTTCCTGGTACCAACATATATGGAAACTTGGTGAGCTTGATTCTGGAAATGAGCTATGGAAGGACCTTCACCTCCATACTTCATAGACACACCTGCTTCAATTGATTCCTGTTGGATGACATCACTATAGATGATGAAAATCTTTTTAATCAGTTACTGAGTCAGAACTCTCTGGCCATGCAGAAGGATCAAACAGATAGAACCTACTTCTCCTCTCTGATGGTTTTCAAATGAGGAGGAAAAATAAAAACTGTGAACCTCCAGCTTGAGGGAGAGGTAGCAGAAGCAGCAAGTGCTACTTCAGCTATCTTTATCCCCCCAGAGACCATAATATGTCTATGTATATGCAAAGCCATGTCTATTTTTGCCTCCATTAGTATTCTTTCCTCATCTTAGGTGAATGAGTATCAAAGATAGAAGAGACCAAATTCTGACCTTGTGAAATTCAAAGTCAGAGGATCCACTAGAGAACCAGCAACTGGAGTCCCTAACAGAGTGTGCAGTTAGATCTAGCAGCTGGACCCTGTAAGGAGCCAGCTTTCAGGAGTAAACTGCTGGTTCTGGATCAGCAGGGAACCTGGAAGTCAAGAAAACATATTCTATAATCCAGGGAGCCACCGTCACATTGGCTAACCCACATACTGAGGTGAATTTAGTCAGGAGTTGTTTGAAAGAACTGATTTAAGTTTGTGCCCACTCTCCCTTTTTCTGAAGATGGTTTCCCTTTGGTTTTTGCCATATGTTCTCAGTGAAAATGCTTTTAAGGGTTAATTGTTAATTATTTGTTAATTGATGTGGGGAGAGGCCAAATAGTCCAAATTATACTGGAAAGATATTGACTGTCATTACCATTGAAGGAAACACAGTGAGAGCTCATGAACGCTAAGACTGGAGAAAGTCTCCCAACCCCTCAGACCTATGCTATGAACCATGAGAGGAATTGCAAGGGGTAGCCTTGCTTTGGTAACCTGATCTGTTAATCAGAGCGGGTTGGGAGAGTGATGCTCAGAGCCTAGGCAATATAAATATATCCTTTGGGTTCTGTTTTAATAGCTCCATAGAATCATAGAATTTCAGAATATAAAGAGACTTTACAAGTCATCCAGTCTAACCTATAACTGAACAAGAATCCTCTTTACAATGTTCCCAATGAATGATCATCCTGCCCAGTCACGACATCCACAAGAGACCAAGAAATCACTACCTCCTAAGGCCACCAATTTTACTTTCAGACAGTTCTAATTTTTAGAAAATGTTTCCTTACATCAATCGGAAATCCATTATTCTATAACCTTCCTCTGCAGGAAGTTATAGGCTTAGGTCACATTTCTCCTTTAAAATGCTTTCTGTTCCTGCCAAATGGATCTTCTTTAGAGACATCATTGTTTATAAGTTCAGCATTCCATATCCCATCTTTGCAACCTTGGGGAACCCAAAGCTTAGATTGGCCTTTCTCCTAATATAGGTCCAATATAATTCTTAGCTTCCTTCAAAGTACTTCCTTCAGATACTTGTTAGCAGTGTGACCCTGAGCAAATCACTTATATTCTCTGTGCCTCAGTTTTCTCATCTATCAAATGGAGACAATAAAAGCCCCTAGCTCACAGGGTTGCTGCAAGGATCTTATAAGTTAATGTATGTAAAATGCTTTGCAGACCTTAAAGCACTATATAAATACCAATCATTATTATTAGCTCTCATTCACAGGGGAGCTCAGGTGTCAACATTACAGAAAGCATTTCCTGCTCCATCTTTCTTCCTCATCACATTATCCATTGGTTATTGATCTACTTACCACGCTGTATCACTCAGTAGATTTTGAGGATCTTGAGGTAATGTCCTGTTTTCCGTTTTTCATTGCTACCTTTGTATCTCTGATCCCTAAAAAGCTACCTTGCAAAGACTAGGTGTTTTATAAACGATCATTGAATTAGTCTCGGTTCTGCCCTCAGAGGATGAAAACAAAACCACAACAAACAACAGCAGCAAAATGAAATCTAATCTCTCTTCCATATGACAGTCCTTCAAATATTAAAGGCAATTATCATGTTCTTTGGCTGAATTTCCCCACATCCTTTCTCAGAGGCAGCTAAATGGCTCAGTGGACAGAACACTGGGCCCTGAATGAAAAAGAGCTGGGTTCAAATCCATCCTCAAATGCTTAATAGTCGTATGACCTTGGGCAAGACAATCATCCTCAGTTTCCTCATCTGTAAAATAACAGCACCTACCTCCCAGGGTTGTTGTGAGGATCAAATAAGATGTTATTTGCAAAGCATTTTGCAAACTCTATAATAGTGCTAGCTGTTAGTATTGTAGGAAGTGATGGCATTGCCTCCAAGTGAATTAGAGAAGCATAAAACAAAGTGCTATGTGAGGTTTGAGGGTGGAACAAATTATTGACCAAGGAAAATCAGAGAAATTTTCCAGCAGATGTGGCATTTGGGATAAGTTTCAAAGGGTAAGAAGAAGTTTAATAGGTGATGAAGAGGAAGGAGGGCATTCCAAGAGTTATACTCAGTTTAATGCAAAGGAATAGCCCCAGCCAAGGCAGAAAGACATAAACTTTCAGCTGACTAAATCTCCAGCTGTCTAAAATCACCTAAACAGTTTAGTCCTGTCTCTTCCATCTCAGACCTATGTAGCTGATCTCTTAAACTCAGTGGATTTATGCATATCCCTATTAAATTTCATGTGATTAAATTGGGTCCATCATTCCAGCCCATCAAATGATTTTACCATCCAATTCATTAGCCATCCTCTAAGACTCATCTTGTTTGCAATTCTGGTAAGTATGCGATTATTTGCCTTATTTGTTAATGGCTCCTACCATGCACCTTAGTTTGTGTATGGGAAGGATAAGTACATGAAATAATCCACAAATACAGCGTAAGTGGGAGGGTGGAATAAAGACAATGAATAGACAACAAGAGATAGGAGGAAAAATAAAAAGCAAAGAGGGAAAGGTCATGCCTGTGATAAAAATCACAAACTGGAAGGAAATAAATGTGCCCTATCGCTTGAATCTTAGAATTATAGAGGAGAAAAAAGGTATAAGGGAATCATATAATTTAACCCCTTCAACAAATATTTTTAAATGTGTAACTATGTACAAGTCACTGTGCTAAGTGCTAGAATTCAAAACCAGAAATACTCCGGTCTTTGCCTTTGAGGGGCTTATATTCTATTGGAATATAATCATAGGATGTTAGAAGCAAAACGGATGTGGATATTGATTTAGTCCAAGCCTTTCATTTTACTTATTCTTATTTTATTGATATTTTATATCAACTACTTTATATAGCCCACACTTCTCCCTTTTGTAGAACAGCCTGTTTTAGTGAAGAATAAAATAAGAAGAAAAAAGCAGTTTAGCAAATTGAAACAACGTATTGGAAAAATCCAACACTGCAGTCAGTGCTCCATTCCCATGGTCCTTCATCTAAAGAAATAGGGAGCTGCCTTCTTATATTTCTTCTTTGGGGCCAAGTTTGATCATTATAATTAAAGAATAATAGGTTGACAATTCTTTTGTTTCTGTTTTTTCCATTGACATTGTCATAGTCATCAAGAATATAATTCTTTGTTCTACATATTTCATTTCACATCAGTTGATATGCTTTCCCCTGGTTCACTATATTCATTATGTTTATTGTTTTTTTACAGGGAAGGACTATGCTATTTTATTCATGCACCACAATTGGTTTTTACCACTCCCCAGTCTATGGCCAACTACTTTGCTTCCAATTCTTTGCTGTTACAAAATGTGCTGCTACAATTATTTTGTTTTGTTTGGGACTCTTCCTTTCAGCTTTGACCTGCTTGGGATAGATGCCCAAGAGTGGGATTTTGAGCCCACGTGTGTGGATATTGTGGTCAATTTTTTAGCTTAGCGACATATGGCTCTCCCTAATGGTTGGACCAATTCATAGCTCCCGTAGCAGTGTATCAATGTACTTGTCTTTCCACAGCTCTATTAATATTCTCAGTTCCCACCTTTTGTCATTTTTATCAACTTTCTGGGTATCAATGAAGTCTTGAATTTCCTTTAATTTGTAATTCTTTTATTATTAATTATTTGGAGCATTTCTTCGATATTTATTAATATTAGTACTTTGTAGTAGTTCTTTGGAGAGCCATTTGTTCATATCAGTGACATACTAGAGTCAACTCAAAATGGCTCTAGGGAATCAGTCTTTAAGTTTTCAGGATTAGTATTTACACCTTGAAAATTGGTAAATACCAAAAATTTGAATGGGGTTTATTGTTTTGTTGATTGTTTAGACTTAAGAAAGTGATACAGAAAACATTAATAATATAGATAAAACACAAAAGTGTGTCCTTTATCATTTATTTTCCAGAAAAACAATTATTAAACCTTTACCAGAATACCTGGATAAATGCTTAGCAATTAAAAAATGTATGTATGTATTTTATGTATATATATATATATATATATATATATATATATATATATACATATATATATGTTCATATATATGTATATGTGTGTATATATATATATCTGTATTTATATATATACATACACTTTTATATGTGCACACACATAATTTTAAAAGACTCCAAAGGTACGTCTCAAAGCCAAGATTTGAATCTGGTTTTCTAACTCCTCATTGTAGATCCCATTCAATTGTATTTCTTTATAAGGCCATCCTTTAAGTGCTAGAATCACAGAGAGTACAGTTATCCCTTACACATTGTGACTTTCCCCATCACAGTTTTGATATATCACAAGTTAACATAAGAAAATAAATGGGAATTTTGGGGGAATCTTGTGGAAGCTGCAAGTACCCAATGGCCAACAGAAAACAGACACATAGCCTATGGCCAAATACTGAACTCAAATCTTATAATAAGGTACTGTAAACATTCAATAAAAGAAAAATAAAAAAAAATTCAGTCTTCTTTCATATGAAGGGAGAACCAAAAAAATTATGAATTTTCCAGATTGTGTTGGGGAGCTATGTTCCTAAACCTGGAATGGGCAGGAACATGGAGAGGAGAGAAGAAAGGAAACTATGAAGGAAGATGAGAGAGGACATACAGATTGATATAAATAGAGGGGGGATGGATAGAGATATAGATTATATATGCATATGGAACTATGTGGATCTAATATTATGTATGTTTCTATACATGTATATGCATATATCCATATTTGTGTGATTTATTTAACTTGATGCACTTTCAACCTCCCAAAACTCCATTCCTTTATCTGAATACTGGAGAGGGGAAGTAATAATCCTGTTTCTTGGGCTGCTTTTCAGGCTCCTGGTGAGCACCACCCTAATAAAATGTGTGTCATAATGACTATCTGTTGCTGAACAGCTCATTTCATAAGTGACAAAATCAAAGTGTTGCTTGACAGATATTTGGGAAAGCTAGTGAGAGCTCCCTGAAGATACTGTGATCAATTTTTAATTTTCTGTGGCATGGTGATTCTCTCCATGTCACATCATATAGCACTGTGAGAGTCTCTCTGTCTCCTTTTATGTCATTCTGCCACCATCATTGGAGGAGGAGGGAGCTGTACAGGAGTAATAATCATAATAACAATAGCTAACAATGATATAGCACCTACTGTGTGCCAGTCACTGACACTGCTAAGTGCTTTAAAATTATCTCCTTTGTTCTGCACAACATGCCTGGGAGGTTATTATTATTCTCATTTGACAGATAATGAAATTGAGGCAAATAGAGGTCATGACTTGTCAAGGATCACACAGCTAATAAATGTCTGAGGTCACATTTGAACTCAGATCTTCCTGACTCTAGGCCCAGCACTCTTTATTATTCCACTAAGCATTTTCATCAGGGCACTGTGGAGCTGTCCCCCAAACCAAATCATGGGGCCAACTTTCTGGTGCTAAGGTTCGTTGAACTTACCTAGTCTAGTCCTTAGTCCGCAGACATGTAGTCTATTACAAGACCCATTCATTGGCTGTTTTTGTTTTTCAGACATTTTCAGTCATGTCTGAGTCTTTGTAACTCTGTTTGGAATTTTCTTGACAAAGACACCAGACTGGTCATTTCCTTCTCCAGCTCATTTTACAGATGAGGAAACTGAGGTAAACAATGTTAAGTGACTTGCCTAAGGTCACACAGCTAGTGTTTGTAGCTGGATTTGAATTAAGGCTTCCTGCCATCTACTTGCCCCAGCTCATTCTTCGTGCCTTTCTAACATGGTAAAAGGTGCCAGTTCAGTCACACTGGAATTTAGCAAATGAATAGGTAGAACTGTGAGAAGATCTTGCTTGGTCTCTATGTCTCAAAGAAAAAAACATTGTGAATTTAGGTGGCCTGGTCCAGAAGTTAACCCTTAAAGTAACTGCAATCTCAATATGAATTAATAGAGTGACTAGACAGACACTGAGGTGTATCCAGTATCTCAAATTCCCTGAATATTGACCTTGACTTTTATCCTGACCCCTTTAGGTAGTAGAATTTATTTGCCAATCATTGTAATATTTGAAGTTCTTATTAGTTATGCTCTTGGAGACCATAAAGAGACAGGGGATGTCTGAATGCTATTTTAGATTTATACTGCTTCTGATGGCAATCTTCTTTAATCTGGCCTCCTCTTATTACCTCCTTCTTATTCCCTTCCCTTCCTTCTTCCCCATTGGGTGAAACATATTTCTATGCTTAATTGAGTGTGCGTGTGTATCTGTCTATCTGCATATCTATCTATCTCTTTTTTTTCTTGCTTTTTGACCAGTTCAGATGAGAGTGATTCAAGCATTGCATACTCTCCCTCTAACTCCCCCTGAATTGTAAAAACTCTCCCGTCAGTGCCTCTTTTATATGAGATAGTTTTCCCCATTCTAGGAGAATTACCCCCTTCTGTTAGTATATCCCCCTTTTTTAGCCTTCCAATTTTCTTTTGAGATCGTGCCAACATAGTAGACCTACACCCATGCCTTCTCTTTAAGTACATTTATTCTAACTTCCCTAATGATGATAAAGTTCTTGGGGGTTGCATGTATCATTTTCCCATTTGGGAATATAGACATTTTAACATTATTAAATTCCTCATGATTTCTCACTCATATTTACCTTTCTATGCCTCTCTTGAGTCTTGTATTTGAATGTCAAAACTTCTATTCAGCCTCATTCTTTTCATCAGGCATGTTTGAAAGCCCTCTATTTCATTAAATATCCATTTTTCCCTGTAGGATAATATCCAATATTACTGGGTAGGTTATTCTTGGTTGTAATTGTAGTTCCTTTGGATTCCAGAATATCATATTCCAAGCCTTTAACATGGTAGCTGCCAAATCTTGTATGATACTGACTTTGACTCTATGGTATTTGAGTGTTTTGTTTGTTTTTTTTTTTCTGACTGCTTGCAAGTTTCTCCTTTACTTGGGAGCCCTAAAATTTGACTATAATATTCCTAGGAGTTTTAAGTTTAGGATCTTTTTCAGGACATGATCAGTGGATTCTTTTAATTTAGATTTTACTCTCTGGTTCTAAAGATGTCAGGACAACTTTCCTTTATAATTTCCTAAAATGTGATATTTAAGCTCTTTTACAGATCACAACTTTCAGGCAGTCCAAAAATTGTTAAATTATCTCTTCTCTATTTTTCAGGTCAGTTGTGTTTTCAATGAATATTTCACATTTTTTTCTATTTTTTTCATTCCTTTGACTTTGTTTTATTGTTTTTTGATATCTCCTGGGATCATTAGTTTCTGCTTGCCCAATTCTAATTTTTAAGAATTTATTTCATTGAGTTTCTTTTTAAATTTCTTTTTCCATTTGGCTAATTCTGGTTTTTAAGGAGTCTTTTCCTTCAGTATTTTTATCCCCCTTCTTTTTTTTTACTCCAAGACATTAATTCTCTTTTCATAATGTTCTTTTCCTGCTCCCATTTCTTTTCACAATTTTTCCACTTCCACGTTGTTTTTGATTTTTAAAATCATTTTTGGCTGTTTTAAAAAAATATCTTTCATTCTTCTAAGAGTTCTTGTTAGGCTTATGCACAATCTGCATTTTTCTTAGAGGTTCTCCTTTTTTCATATCATCATCTTCTAAGTTTTTGTTTTGAGTTTATTATTATTTATTAGCTTTTTATTATTTATTGTTTTATTATTTATTAGTTTTTTATGGCCAGATTCTTATTGTTGGTCTTTGCTCCAGCCTATTTCTTGATTTTGAATTTTCTGTTAGAGTTGGGCTCTGATCACCTATAGGGTGGTGGTCAAGGCCCTCTCCCAACCTTCAAGCTTTTTTTTGCCCTATTGTTTCATAGCTAATTCTGAGGCCATGGAAGTTTTCAGTGCTTCCAAGATGGTGTGATCTCGGAAGAGGTGTGGTCACTGCTCTTCTGGTCTATGCTTTGGTCCGTAAGCCAGGTAAGGCCCCTGCTCCTTTTGGACCCACCAGGGGCACTCCTTTCTGCCCTGGAAATTCAAACTGGTACTGTCTTAGGGGCAATGGAGTTGCCAAAGAACACCCACTACTGCTCCTAGGGCTAGCACAAGGGTCCTATATAATCTTAATCTGACCAGGTATTCAATTAAGGTTCCACTGCTGCTGCTGCTGCTGCTAGGGCCTGAGAACCAAGCCCTAAGTATAAGGCCCTAAAAGAGCTTATGCTATTCTAAGGTGATGCACCATGTGCACAGATAAATAATTGTAAGATTATTGGAAGGGGGAGATATTACCAACAAGCTGAGGAGAGAGGCACACAAGTCAGAGAAAGCATCATAGAAAAGAGAGCACCTGGCCTGAATGATATTAACCAAGGAACATGAGGGAACAGCATATGTAAACTTATCAAAACAGAGGGTGTGCCATTGAGTACAGGGAATAGCTAGTGGACCAGTTTGGCTGGAAGATGCAATAAGGAGTAATGTTTGTGAATAAGGCCAGAAAGGTAAGCAAGAGACCAATTATTAAGGGTCTTACATGGCAGGCTGGGGAATTTATATTTTATGTAGAGCCAATAGGGAATCAATGAAGACTTGTGAACAAAGAGATATGACTAGGCTTGTGCCTTAGAAAGAATATATAAAATGTGGATTAGAGAGGCATAAGAGTGGAGGCAGAAAAACCAAATGGAGACTACTCCAAAGTCCTGATGGGTAAGAAGGGGCTTTAGCAATCTTATTTTACTGGAAAAAGACCTTAATTGTTTCTTGTCAGTATGAATGTGGCAGCAAGGTCACCAGATCTAGAGTAAAAGGAACTTGATTCAAATCCTGACTACTGCTCACTACCAATAAAAATTTGGACAAGTCACTTTTTTCCCGTTTCTATTTTTTTAATCTGTAAAATAAGAGGGTCAGATCAGATTATAACTAAGCTCCCTTCCAGATATAACTCCTATGATCCTATGTCTGATAGTTTTATTTATTTATTTATTTCCATACTTGTTGAAGCCAAGATTTCATCATCAATGTAGATGTTGCTGTGCACTTTATTAGATGGACTTCTGGACTATTGTGACCAAAACCATTAGCACCCTGTGGCTAACCTGGAGATAAGCTACAATATTCTTCTTAAAAGAAGGTTAAGATTTTCAGTGGATGATAATAGATTGAGGATTTCTGCAATCTTCAATGTGTAATGAAAACCAACTGGAAGAAATCCATTTTTCCCTTTTTTCCTTCTCTATCTTTTGTCCTCTTTTCTAACAAACATGATCTTGCTTGTGTTAGAAACAATGATCTATGTTTTAGGTCAAAGGCAAGAAACTGCCTTCCCCTATCTGTTTCCTGTCTCTGAGCAATCAATCATTGATCACCAAAGGGAATTAGAGACCCTGGCATATGTGGCCTGTTTTTCATTGGCCTGTATTATCATTTGCTAATTAGATTACAACCCACTATTTACTTTGCTCTGTAGCTTCGAGACCAGCCCCTGCAGTATTTTTCTGTTAGTTTTACAAATGCTGCAAATCATGAGTCACCCTGGACTATCGTGTTAAACCATGGTTATGGGATAAATTTTCTCCTCACATCTAAAAAGTTTAAGTGGGGAAAAGATCAGTGTTACTTTATGTCTGGACCTGACTCAGCTTCAAATGTGTGCCGGTTGGAGGGCTGTCATTTTGCTGAGCCACCAATTTCACAAAGGTTGATGATTTCAGAATCCAGGGCAGAGTTATGGGTTTGAAAAAATATAAAATGAACCTTCCTCTGAGACTTCCTTTCATCGCTCCTTTGAAATATAATACAACACACACACACAAACACATACACAATTATTAAGTGCTTACTACATAGGGGTCATAGCACTAGACCTTGGAGGAAATATAACATTTAGATAAGATAAGGTCTGGGTCCTCAAGGAACTTCCAATCCAGTAAGGGAACGAGATGCTGATACTGATAACTAAAATACATAATACCAAGGATAATTGAATTAGAGCAGAGCTACAGAATAAAATGTAAGAGAATTGCCAACTTGAGTGGTTCAGGAAAAAGTTTTCTTGAAGAGAGGACCTTTAGATTGGATTGAGCTTAAAGGATAGATAATTTACATAATAACTTATGTAAAGTGACATTTATAAATGTTGCATATTTATATAATTTATATATTATATGCTTTAATGTTCGCAAAGATACTTGCATATAGTAACTCTTGTGACTTGACAATCATTTGTGGTAGGTACAGCATGTATTATTAATTAGGTATCTCAGCCTCATCAAGGTGAATTAATTTGCCCATTCTAACCAATAAGGGTCAATAGTGGGATTAAAAACCCACGTGGCTGGAAGACTAGTGGTACCCCTGAAAGAATGATACCAGCTATCATTTATATAGTGATTTAAGGTTTGCCCTGGGACATAGGTACTGCTATTATCCTCATTTTATAGATGAAGAAACAGGAAAATTGAAGTGAAGTAACTTGTCCCAGGGTCGCATAGCTAGTAAGTGGCTGATGCTGGATTTGAATTCAGGTTCAGCTCCTTACCTACCCATTGTGCCTTATGGAAGACAGAAATTGTTAAGTATGGAAGAAGGGTGGGTTGGGGGGAAAATATAATGTCAGTTTTGGACATGTTGAGTTTGGGATGCATACAAGATATCTAGTTTGGGAATGTTAAATAAACAATTGATTATGTGATGGTAGAACTCATGAAGAGAAACTGAGGCTAATCATATGGCTCTGGAATTCATCTCTATAAAATCCTTATTAAACCCATGGGAGCTAGGGCACCAAGAGAATGAGAGAAGAGGACCCAGGACAGAGCCTTGGAATACACCCAACAGTGAAGGATTTAGGTTCCATGTGGGCCTGTGGCAAAGGCAATGTGGTTTAACTGGAGACCACACAAAGACTGGAAGGTAAACGGAGCAAAGGAAACATATTTGGGTAACTCCATGATCTCATTGTACTGGAGACAAAACTGGGAAGTGGAAAGGGTTGGAGATAACACATTTCCAAAGAACTTCTGGTACAGTGTTTTTTGAGCAATGATGGGAAATGAAAGTGCCTGATGGTCTAGGATTTGTGAATCTATGACTTAGAGCAGTTCTGAGATCAGAGTAGATGGCTCAGATCACTGATCCTCTAGAATCAGCTCAGGGTCATAGCGGCTCAGATATTAGACATGCTTGGTGTTTTATTTGATTTTGTTTTGTTTTGGGGAGGGTGGGCCTCTTAAGTTGGTTGAATTGGTTTCCCGCCCCTAAAGTCACAGACAACAAACTACCAATCAGTTGGGAAGCTGGAAATTTCGAGTCTGGAATCCTCAAAGTATAGAAGTTTCCCAATTAGAGGAAAAAGGTATTGGTATCTAGAGAAGGGAGAAGATGGAAGGAAATAGGAATTAGATGGAAGAAGGGTACATGAGCAGTGAATGGATGCCCATAAAGGATGTGCACAAAAAGGATGCGCAAAAGAGGAAAACTAGGTAAGAATAAAAGTTTTCTTTTTTCCTTAGATTACAATATCATTCTTCAAGCTCTAAGTTAAATGCCACTTATTCTGTGAAACCTTCTCTAATTCCTGTAGTCAGGAGTGACCTCTTCCTCCTCTTAAGACTCATTTATGCATTTATTCCTGAATTTGTTCTAAATTGCATATCTTATTGATACTATTCTAAGCTGCTCCTTTTTAAAAATGTAGCCTAGCATTTTCCCCTCAATATCTAGCCATGTTTTGCATATAATAAGTACTCAATAAATTATCTCTAAAATTTTAGAAGTCCTGTGGTAGGCTACCCTGCACTATTTATTTTCCTCCAAAGACAAAGGGGAAATACTAGAAAAGTGTAGAAAAGACTCTTCTCTAATCTGACCCTAAGAAATAGGTTTCCTGCCACAAAAGGAAAAAAAATGGATCTACTTTGTACACATTTAGAGTCTTCCTTCAATTGAGCTCAAAGTACTAGGTAGATATAATCTCATTTATCTTCAGCACACTTCTGGATATGCCAGGGACTAAGGAATAGCACATTGGTTAAGACTAAGCCTTGACTCCCAGTACTTCCATAGCTCCCATGACTCAAGGGCCTATCTGCTAGACCACATTTCTACTTTCAAGTTAAGTGATTCCCTGGTATTTATAGTTTTTAGAGCCCTTTTGGATGCTTCAGGATTAAAAGCACCATAAGAATGTCTAGTGCTATAATAGTAGAACCACAGCTTGCTCATGTGATGTTAAATACCCTAATATACAGGATATTCAATATAATCTAACACAAACAAATCTTTTCACTATCTTTCTTGTTAACTAAAAATGACACAAATTTAAATTAATAACTGATATAGTAATAAACCTGCTAAAAGGTAGGATTTATTGCACATTAATCCTTAAACTATTTAGGCTGGAAGTGATTATATGATAATAGGATAAATGCTTTGCTAAGTGAATAAAAACTAAAATACTATGTATATCACAGAGACACATTTAAGGATACATCTGCAGTGCATTAATTTACCTCATTATGCCATAACTTTTTTTTTTCTTTTTTAAGTGAAATCTCAAGGATAAAATGACATGCTGAAAAGAACCCAAGAAGCACTAACCTTGGTGAAGACTGGGTAAATTTGGCAGAGCTCCCGTGTCAATTGAATGTTTTTCTCTTGACCTCGAAGAGAATGGAAAATAATCCAAAGAAATCCCAACAAGGGCTTGGCAAAGTTTCAAACATTCTCTCCATTTTGCTCCAATATCTTAAGACTTCCCCCTTCTGTTCCCCAAGGAAGAAGCTTCCTTAATCCATAACACCTACTGAGGATGAGTCATTCATCAGCTGGAACACATCTGCTACTGTAAATCAAAATGGATTACTGTGCTAGTAGATGATATGAGCATTATGGTTATAGTTCACCTAGATTTTAGAAGAGATTTCGATAGACTCTCATGCTCTTGTGGAGAAGATGGAGAGATTTGAAGGAAACAGTAGTATTATTTAATAGATCTAGACCTGGTAGGGTTGCTGGAGTTAATGAGTAGTTATTAATGATTCAATGTCAACATGGCAAGAATTTTCCAGTGGAGTAGCCCAGGGTTCTGTGCTTGGCACTAACTTGTTTAACATTTCTATCAATGCTTTATAGAGAGGAAGAGAATGCACAATACTCAAATTTGAAGCAGGTAGGTGTTAAGTGGTTAGAGCACCGGGCCTAGAGTCAGGAAGGCCTGAGTTCAAATCTGCTGTCAGATATTTGCTAGCTATGTGACCATGGGCAAATCACTTAACCTCTGTTTGCTTCAGTAACCATCCTATCTGTAAACTGGAAATAATACTATCACCCCCCAGGGTTGTGAGGATCAAATGAGACAGTTTTGCTCATATATTTATATTTGTAGTATAATTCATATATTATTATATTATACATTTATTTGAATATGTAAATTAAATATCTATTTATACAGCACTATGTGTGTAGTACCGCTCTTGGCACAGTGTTATATAAATGTTAGTTATTATTATGACTATTAAATTTGCAGATGATACAAAACTAGAAGAAATAGCTCTCATACTGGGTGGCAGTCAGACTCCAAACAGATCATGACTGGATAGAGCATCTAGCTACATAGATTATGATTAAATTAAATAAAGATAAATGTCCATATTCTTACACTTGGATGTAAATAATGAACTTCACAGGGATTAGACAGGGAAACAATGGCTAGGCAATAGTTTTGCTGAAGAAGATCCGCAGCCTTCAGTACTCTAGAGGCTTGACCCTGATTGGGATGCAATTGGGAAATATTTAACAAAAGAAATAAAAATGTCTAATACAACATAGAAAATTGAGTCCAACTGCAACTGACAGGGATCCTTATACGCAGATGAATGGCCCATTTAAGTTTGAGATTAACATTTCTGCCTCAGTGGATGGCAGTTTCAATATAAATGACATGGCATCCAAAAAAGTGAATTTGATGTTAAACTGCATTAAGAGAGGCTTGCCTTGGGGGGCAGAGCCCAGATGGTGGCTGGAAAGCAGGGACTTGATTAAGCTCTCCCCCAAATCCCTCCAAACACCTGTAAAAATGGCCCTGAACAAATTCCAGAGCTGCGGAACCCACAAAATAGCAGAGGGAAACAGGTCTCCAGCCCAGGAGAGCCTGGATGGTTGCCATGAAGGGTCTATTACACTGTGCTGGGAGTGGAATGCAGCCCAGTGTGGGCCATGCAAGGACAGACCAGACCCAGAGTCAGCCAGCCAGAACAAGCCTTGGGGCTATGAATCAGTGAGTTGTGGCAGTTACCAGGCTTCTCAACCCACAAACACCAAAGAGCAGGTTAGAGGGAAACTGTGGGATCGAGTTCAGAGTGGTCTGATCACCAGCCCTGGGGATGGTGGAGGTGGTGCAGTGGTGGTGGTGGCAGCAGCAGGAAGCTCCTGAGGCTTCTTTCAGAGCTCCAGCATCAGCTGCTTCCTGAGTCCTGTATCACACGGTGGGAGGAATCTAACAGCAGATCAGACCAGGAGTGCAAGGAGTGCTAAGTGGGCACAAAGATAGATTCTCTTTCTCTTTCTGTGCCCTGCCTGGATCTGTATTGCAGTCCTGGTTGGCAGTTCTTGGGAGTGGGGGGAGGAGTGCTGCTGGGACAGAGCCTGGGGTAATGGTGCAATAGAAGTGGCTCTGAAAACAGCAGCACTTGGACCCTAAAACTTCGGACAAAGTACTCTCTACTCTACAAGCAATCATATCCTGACAAAAAGCTCAAGGGTCAAGTAGTTGGCTGAGAACACAAACAGGCAGTGAAAATGAACTCAAACTAAAACTCAGGCTCAAACTCTAGACTCATTTTTTGGTGACAAAGAAATAAAAACATACAGCCCTAAGAAGCAAACAAAGTCAAAGAGCTTATATCAAAAGCCTCCAAGAAACATATGAATTGGTCTCAGGCCATGGAAGAGCTCAAAAAAGATTTGGAAAAGCAAGTAATAGAAGTAAAGGAAAAATTGGGAAGAGAAATGAGAGTGATACAAGAAAACCATGAAAAACAAGTCAATGACTTGCTAAAGGAGACCCAAAAAATACTGAAGAAAATAACACCTTAAATAACACTCAAATGTCAAAAGAGCTCCAAAAAGCCAATGAGGAGAAGAATGCCTTGAAAGGCAGAATTAGCCAAATTGAAAAGGAGGTCCACAAGACCACTGAAGAAAATACTACCTTAAAAATTAGACTGGAGCAAGTGGAAGCTAATGACTTCATGAGAAATCAAGATATTATAAGACAGAACCAAAGGAATGAAAAAGTGGAAGACAATGTGATATATCTCGTTGAAAATATCACTGACCTGGAGAATAGATCCAGGAGAGATAATTTAAAAATTATTGGACTACCTGAAAGCCATGATCAAAAAAAGAGCCTAGATATCATCTTTAAAGAAATTATCAAGGAGAACTGCCCTGATATTTTAGAACCAGAGGGTAAAATAGAAATTGAAAGAATTCACTGATTTCCTCTTGAAAAAGATCCCAAAAAGAAAACACCTAGGAATATTCTCGCCAAATTCCAGAGTTTCCAGGTCAAGGAGAAAATACTGCAAGCAGCCAGAAAGAAACAATTTGAATATTGTGGAAACATAATCAGAATAATACAAGATCTAGCAGCTTCTACATTAAGAGATCAAAGGGCTTGGAATACAATATTCCAGAGGTCAATGGAGCTAGGATTAAAACCAAGAATCACCTACCCAGCAAAACTGAGTATCACGCTCCAAGGAAAAATATGCATTTTCAATAAAATAGAGGACTTTCACGCTTTCTCAATGAAAAGACCAGAAATGAATAGAAAATTTGACTTTCAAACACAAGAATCAAGAGAAGCATGAAAAGGTAAACAAGAAAGAGAATTCATAAGGGACTTCCTAAAGTTGAACTGTTCTGTTTACATTCTTACATGGAAAGATGATGTGTATAATTCATGAGACCTTCTCAGCATTAGGGGAGTTGAAGGGAATATAGACAGACGGAGGGCACAGGATAAGTTGAATATGAAGGGATGATATCTAAAAAAAATGAAATAAATTTAAGGGGTGAGATAGGAATATATTGAGAAAAGGGGAAAGGGAGAGATAGAGGTAAATTATCTCCCATAAAAGTGGCAAGAAAAAGCAGTTCTTTTGGAAGGGAAGAGGAGGCAGGTGAGGGGGAATGAGCGAATCTTACTCTCATTGGATTCAACCTGAGGAGGGAATAAAATACACACTCAATTGGGTATCTTACTCTACATGAAAATAAGGGGAAGGGGATAAAAGGGGGGGGGTGTGATAGAAGGGAGGGCAGACGGGGGGAGGAGGTAATCAAAAGCAAACACTTTTGAAAAGGGACAGGGTCAAGGGAGAAAATTGAATAAAGGGGGACAGAATAGGATGGAAGGAAATACAGTTAGCCTTTCACAACATGAGCATTGTGGAAGTGTTTTATATAATGTTACATGTGTGATCTATGTTGAATTGCTTGCCTTCCTAGGAAGGGTGGGTGGGAAGGGAAGAGGGGAGAGAATTTGGAACTCAAAGTTTTAAAAGCAGATGCTTAAAAAAGTTGTTTTTTGCATACAGCTGGAAAACAAGATATATAGGGAATGGGGCATAGAAATCTATCCTGCCCTACAAGAAAGGAAGGGGAAAGGGGATGGGGGTGGAGTGGGGTGAAAGAAGGGAGGGTGAATGAGGAATGAGGCAATCAGAATACATGCTATCTTGGAGTGGGGGGGAGGGTAGAAATGGGGAGAAAATTTGTAACTCAAAATCTTGTGGAAATTAATGTTGAAAACTAAAATATTAAATAAAAATGATTAAAAAATAAAAAAAAATTTAAAAAGGGAAGCCTGACTTTCAAGAATAGGAAAATAATTGTTGAGTAGATTGTGTTCCATTCTGGGCATTACAAATTCAGGATATTGAAATGTCTTCAGAGGAGGACAATGAAAATGGTCAAGGGCTTTGTGTCCATGCAATATGAGGGTCCCTTGAGCAAAATGGGCATACTTACATAAAGAAGAAACTACTCAATAGGAACATGAAGGGACCTCATAGGCAAGAGGATTCCGTTTTTTCTGTTAGGAGACACAAGGATGAACTAGGAAGACTTATGGATGGAGTAGAAGTTGGTGATGCAAATTTAGGTTTCATGTTGGGGATAACTTCCTAACAATTAGGTCCATTTAAAAGAGGAATGGACTACCTCAAGTAGAAATGGGAACTCTTTCCTTTTGAGTCTCATAACGTCAGGGTTATGTTACAAAGAGAATTCCTTTTATGTACAAGTCAGACTCAGTGGTCACTAGGTCCCTTCCAGCTGTCAAATTCTCTGATTCTGGCTCCTCTCACTTAGAACTATTATGGCAGCAATGTAAATAAATATTTTACCAATGTCCTTGTCTGCATCTCCCTCCCTCCATCTCTCTCTGTCTTTGTCTTTCTTTCTAATATATATAGATATACATGTATGCATGTATGTGTGCGTATTACATTATGTATAAAATCATACATTATATAATCACATTATATAATTATATATTATATATATAATGTATGTCTAGAGATAAACTTCAAATTATATGTAATTTTATATATTTATTATATTATTATTCATATATGTAGGCATGTGTATATATGTGTGTGCATGCATATGTGTGTTTGTATGCATTTGTATGTGTGTAAGCGTGAGTGTGATAGCAAAAAAACATTCCTAAGTCCATTGTGTTGTGGCTTTTTCTATAGAAATTCCCCAAGGAGTCCTGTGTCAACCCTTATTCAGTTTACCTCCTTATAGCCTCTCTCTCCCCCTACCTGAGTCTTCTCCATTGCTCTGTTTACCTTCCTTTGGTCAGAGCAACTTCAAATTGCCAGTTTTTTCCTGCTGTCTGGTCTTTTCCAAGCTGTGATTTTGCCTGCTCCTCGCAGTTCTGAGTCTCAGTCTTCTGGGCCTCATACAATTCAACCTTACCACTTCTAGGAGTAGGGTCTTGAACAGTTTAATTACCTGTCCCTCAGGATACCTCTTGCCAGTCACCAATATCCTGCCTGGACTCATTCTTTAATGATCAGCATATACCCAGTCTGTCATACTTTCCCCATGCCAATGTCTCTGAACCCCTGCCTACATTGTGTGGTCCCCTTTTCATGTCCACTATAACTCATTGCCTTACTCCTATCTTTCTCAACCCTAGCCTCCTCCCCCCCCAAAAATTCCCGCTCCAGATCAATCTATACCTTTCACTCTACTCTATGGAATGTCTGTTCTTTATTTATTTTTATTTTTTTTGTAGGGGGGAATTCAGGGCAATTGGGGTTAAGTGACTTGCCCAAGGTCACATAGCTAGTAAATGTGTGAAGTGTCTGAGGCTGGATTTGAACTCATGTCCTCCTGACTCCAGGGCCGGTGCTCTACTCACTGTACCACCTAGCTGCCCCATGTCTGTTCTTTAGTTAACAAACTTGATTTAATATCAAACCCTTTGCTTTCCTACTCCTCTCTCATCCCATCTTCTGGCACTGGCTAAAACCTGGCTCCCCTGATGACACAGCATACTGGCATACACACCATCTTCAATAATCGTGGTGGAGAGTCTTGTACTTCTTGCTTCCCAGTGCATGTATAATACAACATAGATGACCTCATATTTTAAAATTGAGTCAAAATGCAACTGACAGGGATCCTTATATCCAGATGAATGGCCCGTTTATATTTGAGATTGACATTTCTGCCTTCATGGATGGCAGCTTGAATATAAACGACATGGCATCCAGAAAAGCGAATTTGATGTTAAACTGCATTAAGAGAGGCCTGCCTTTCAGCAATAGGGAAATAATTGTCCAGACCTTCCCTCTACCCCAATCACTTAGTAACTATTACTCCTTTGAGGTCCATTCAATCCAAATTTTACCACCCAATCAAAAATCTGGTAGCTATTTTCTACTATCCCGTAAGATGCTGTCTTCCCTTGATCAATGTATTTTTGAGGCAATTGGGGTTAAGAGACTTGCCCAGAGTCACATGAGTAGTAAGTATCTCAGGCTAAATTTGAACTCATGTTCTCTTTATTGCAGCGCTGGTACTTTATCCACTGTACCACCTAGCTGCCCCTTGATAATACTTTCAATGCCCCATACAGTGTCTTTCTTTCTACCTCAACTCATGCCCTACTGCTAGGGGATTTAACCTACATATTGTTAATCTCTCAAACTCTACTTCGCTCTCATACCCTTCTCCTCTCTACCTTAGCCACATGGAGAGGTCTTAACTCTTGATCTCATCATCACTCCACTCTGAAATTCCTTCCTCTGATCGTAATCTTTCATAATTTCTTTTGTCCCTCTACCTTACAGCCCCTAACCCTATGCTTTGTCTTCATTGAGACCAGAAATAGGGAACCTGAAGAATAAAGAAAAAATATGGAAAGATAGATGAACTAATAGGAAGTGAAATAAACACAGCCAAGCAAATAGCATAGACAATTACTACAAGAGTGCAAATGTCTAGAGTAAAACAACAGATAAAAATAATTGCAAAGAGTAAGTTTTGCCCCAAATAAGATATATGAGAAAACATATTCTTCTACTCCTTTGTAAAACTGGAGGGCTTAAGAGCATGGAGAATTATATAAATGTCAGATTTTTTTTCAATATGCTGATTGGTTTGGCTGCATATTTCTCTTTTTCTTTAAAAATAAAAATCATTTAATATAAGGGAGGGCTATCTGGGAGGTGGGCAGAAGGGATAGAGGGGGAAGTCTAGACAACATAATAGAAAAAATAATAAAATCTATTTTAAAATAAAATTAATGTGACATCATTGTGGACGTGCTAAACAACAAAAGCCAAACTATTTGACTGTAAAAACAGTTCTATTCTGGGATTTCCCTTGAGATACCTTGTGATAAGCCAAAGTTCCTTCTTACGTGTCACAGTGGCTTGTGATCATTCCAAAACAAAAAGGTGAGAGTCCAAATGGTTAAACTATTCATGTCATCATAACAGTCACTAATAAGTGGTTTCTCACAGGTCAGGCAGAGATGATTTGGATACTAAAATATTTTGTACTATCCCCTGGGGTTTTAGAACGACTGGAGAAATTTTTGTTAGCCTCTTAGGGACATGGTCTAAATGTTATAACTTCATGGAGCATGCTACTTAGAGAGATATGAGATCATAAGAACATAGCTGTAGAGCTGGAAGGAAACATAAGGGATATTTTATCCAAATTCCTTCATTTTATAGATGAGAAAACTGAGGCCCAGAGAGGTCATCCCTTGCCCAGGGTCACACAGCTAGTGTCTGAGACAGGATTTGAACCCAGGTCATCTTGACTCCAAAATCAGTGCCCTCTCTACCACACCATGCTGCTTATCCAATATAGATCTTGTTTTCATTTTTTTTCTTTTAATCTCATAGAGTGCATAAATCAAAGATGATGATTTCCATCTTGAATGATAGGCATTTCATCAATTTTTGCTGCCAACCTTTAAAAAAATTATGTATGGACTTTTCCCCCGGGAGGATATTTAATTCTCTTGATAAATTAATGACTGGCCTTCAACCGAATCAGCTTAACTCCAAAGCTCTGCAATTAGTGGAATGCGTTTCCATTTATAATTGTTCCAAGATATCAACAATGCAACAAGGAAACCACCAGAAATGTCGATTACAATCTAGGAAGTATGCTGAATTAGTCACATCCAAGGTCACTTGTTTTACATTGAAATATTAAAGGAAACTACAGTAAATTGGCAAACTGTTACCCAAGGTGGGGAAACAGTGCCATTAATGGGGAGGTACCAGGAAGCTCATTATTTTGAAGGAAAGTAGAATTTTTCTTCAATAAGCCTAAAGTTAAAGAAGTCAGAAATGAATTGTTTCCAATCACATTCATTTTAGAGTCAAGCTACACATACTTTTGTTTCCTTAAAAAGGAAAACTGGACAAGTTGGTGTTTCATTTTTCTGTCAAAATCAGTTTCCTACTCCCACTTTTTTTTAATCTGGGTCATGCATAATGAAGATAACTTCTTTCTACCATTAGGCCAGGGAAAATAAGTTAAAACCTTTAAGAGCTCTGACCAATACTATAACCAAATAGGATTCCAGAACACTGGTGAATATTACCTGCCAGAGGTGATGAACTTGAGATGCAAATGAAACATACCTTTTGGAAGTGACAGATGTGGGAACTTGGCTTGACTATGCATATTTATTCCAATAATTTTGATTTTCTTTTTCTCACTCTTTTCCCCCAAGGTTACGGGTAGAAGAAGGAGTTAAAAATAAATGCTTGCTAACTAAAAAAAAAATTAAAATCATATCATTCATTTGGGGGAGGTGAGAACATGTTAAAGATCAATATTCACAGGTAGTGAGGTATTGGGAAAGAAGAAGAAGTCTGGATTTTAGTCCTGGACAAATCATTTTTTGTAGCATTAGTCACATAATAGGGTCATAAGTCATAAAAGCTTTAGAGTTGAAGATAGGAGAGATCTTAGAGATTATCAAATCCTACCATTCCATTTTATGGATAAAGAAGCTGAGGTCCAGATATGTTGTCATCTTTTAGGGGTCACTGGATCCTGGACAAGGCCAGCTAGGAAATATATAATGTGAAAATTTAACCTACATCTTCCTGATTCCAATTCCAGTCCTCTAGTTAATATACCATGCTTCTCTCCCTCTACCCCTGATACTATATCTACACAGTGAAGGACTAGGCTTCTATAGAAGACCTCTAAGTTCCCATCTAAGTTCCCATCTAAAGATCTATGATTCTAGGTATACACTCTAACATGATTCTACCTCACCTCAAGCTCCATAGTCATGCGAAGAACAAACAGAAAGGAGTAATGGAATTGAGTGAGGGAAAATGTCTGGTCTTAGAACAGGAACTGGGATTTCAAAGGATCACAAATGAATACAACAAAGATAGCCATACTGGGATCATTATCCAGTATAATCATTCCCATCACTACTTGGGGGCTTGATTTATTGTTTTGTTGATTGTCTAGACTTAAGAATGTGATGGAGAAAATGTTAATAATGCATAATAAACATAAAAGTGTACTGTATGAACATTTATTTCAAGAAAGACAAGTGTTAAACATTCACTAGCCCACCCCTGAATAAATGCTTGTTAATTTAAAAATATCAACAAAACAGAATAAAAAAATACCACTTTGTGCACAGGTTAAGATTGTTTTTTGAGGGGAAAATAATGCTTGAAAAAAGATGGTAGAACTCTAGAAGGGTAGAAAGTCATTGAATAAATTTCACTTTTTAGCTGAAAATGACAATGAAATTAACAAACAAAAATGTAGTGGTGCTTAGTGATCATCTTTGTGGTAGATAGAAGTCTTCTCTGTAACATACTGGCTTCATGAACACATTTGCAAATCAGTAAACCTCTCAATTCTCCAAGCCATTTTTTAATTTAGCAGATGATTTGCTAATCTGCATCAGTGGACACAGTTTTCATAGCAGGAGTTCCTCACATTGATGGCAAAATGGTAGGTCTGGGCCCTGCCCCTGGGGGAAAAATCATGATAATCAGTAATACAGACATGTTAATAAAGGTCATCCTCAGGCTGGGTGAAGGGTGATGGACTTTTTTGTTACATAAACTCTCAAAGATATTATAGTGGGTTTCTAATCTTCCTGGGGGGAAGAAAATCCCAAACCAATGCTATCAAAGATTCATAACATATAAAAGTAAATATTGCATATAATAATAATGCTTAAACCAGGGATTGCAAATGATACAAGGTGATGCATCTGGTATTTTGTTCTTGCATAGAAATGTTCATAATCCTTTGCAAATTTTCATTAAGGATGAAAACATTGCCCTTCAAATGTCCTCTGTTTTTCTTCCTCATTTTGAGTGAAGCTCTTAGATGATCAAGTAAGAATCACTGTTAGGCTATAATGTGATGAATTTAACTTTCCTTTGAAACAAAACTCCCTGTGGCTTTTAAATCCATTTAACATAATCCTTCTATAAGAAATATATATGTGTATACGTATATGCCTAAAGGAGTCCTTCTCCTGCTTCCCTTCCTCCCCTATCACCAAACACCTGAACCTTGTGTTTCAGCTAATAATTCTGTTCTTTTGCCATCTCTGGGGGAACACAGAATAAGAATACACCCACTGCAGCTTTATCCTGAGTTCCATCAAACAGAAGCCCATTAACGATTCCTAAGAAAAAATTCACCGTCCCAATCTTCCTTGCAAGTAGTTACTGAACAGGACTGCACAGAAACTATAGCATACAATTGCCATAGGCTTTCTGGTAATAGATACCAATAATTAAGAGACCGAACGTAACTGTGTGCATTCACTATGTCTTTCTGTGATAGGAATCTGAAAAAGAATGCAAAATGAAGAATCAGTTACATCAAGCCCCATCTCTAATAATTTCTTTAATCTGTCACTGAATGTTCTTCCACACACACACTTTTTAACTATTCCCTTTTTCCCAAGGGGGAAAACATTGCTTAAAAATTTTAGGTTTTTAGGGATTATCTAAATATCACTTAAATTATAAATTGGTATAGATGATTATATAAAATAATGAACACAAGTTATATATCAACAACCCCTGCAGTCCAATAATGCCCCCCCAATCCAATAGCATGAATTATAGAGAAATACATTTTTAAGCAGGTGTAATTTAGATATTTAAATCAAACTAACCAAGAAAAGGCTAAGTAAATTCATTTAGGTACAAAAAAATAGATTTTCAGTTTTGTAATTATTAATCAATAACAGAACTTCGTGAGAAATTTCAATTGTTCTCATATACTTTCCAGTCTAGTTCCCAGAGTAATAAAGTGTCTCTGTATGCTCCATTTTCTTTTATAAGCTGGTGCAATATACATTGTTTATAGAATATTTTACTTCATATCTAAACTGTTAATATATATTGTAGGTGAACACTTTATTAAAATGCAACCCTAATAACAGCAAAATTTCAAAGAAAAGACTCAGAAGTATGGTAATTACTGTTTAAATACTTAAGTATGATCCCCCATATGGGACCATATTAAAATAATTGGAGATAACTGATTCTAACTGACTCCAAAAAGGAGCTTCAGCCCTTCTAAATCATAAGCCATTCCCTCTTAAAACAGATCTCCAACAACTCTTATGGGACTTGATTCTGTCACTTAATAACTTGTGAAATGGTCTGAGTCAGTTATAAAGTTAGGTAACCTCTAAGTTCCCTTCAACTTCTAAATCTATGATCTTATGAAGTTGATTTTTCAGATGGGGATCTTACTTTGTTACCTGCTTTTATCTTTAGAGAAAATTTTGTAGATACAGGAAGGATACAATAATCTAAGCTGTATTATTGTAGAAGGAGGAAAGCATTATTAGTTTTCTTTCTGACCTGCGTGCATGCTAAATTCCCAATAAAAATAATAATAAACACAACAGTGACAACACTGCTTTACTACTTTGAAAGACCAATGATTTTAATTTATAAGGGCATTCTCTTCTCAGAAGAGAATAACAACTCCTCCACATCTCAATAGATGAGACTTCATGAGATGCTAAGGCCACAGACAAACAAAAATATCCCTCATTGACCAACATTCTGATGGTTAGCCTCTCTGAATTTAGCTGAGATACTCCTTGGATGATGGATGTATTTCCATCATTGGGCAAGTACTACAAGTTCTACATTGATAGGACCTGTCAGGGTCTGAAATCCCTTGGAATAGATTGCAAGAAACCAGTGCCCCCTCCATGCCATGATGGACTATTAAAGTGAACAAGCTTCTGAAGAAATTGATACTCACAGAAATGGCATGATTTTCCTAAAGCATGAATCTAATCAGCTGCAGAGTTTAGAATCAGAACAAGATCTTCTGAGGTATCATTTCAGTAAGGGTGGCCGTGAATTCATCTTCATGATCTGCATCACAGCTGATGTTGGCATATTTTTGGTGGGTTCTTCTAAGAGACATTCAAATCCATATCAACAATGTTGGTGCATTTAGGTGCCAAATGGCTAGAACACTTTTCTCAGTTCTCCTTTTTGCATGGACTAATATCTATGTCTAAGTGGTTATTACTAAAATATTCAACATGTCAACTGTATTGGAACACTAATTCACCTTTGGTGGAACTGTGAGCTGGTCCAACCATTCTGGAGAGCAATTTGGGACTATGCCCAAAGGGCTATAAAATTGTGCACACCCTTTGACCCAGAAATACTGCTTCTAGGTCTGTGTCCCAAAGAGATCTTAAAAAATGGGAAAAGAACCCACATGTGCAAAAATATTTATATCAGCTCTCTTTGTGGTGGCAAAGAATTGGAAATTTAGGGAATGCCCAACAATTGGGGAATGGCTGAACAAGTGGCATATGAATGTAATGGAATGCTATAGTGCCATAAGAAATGATGAACAGTCAAACTTCAGAAAAAACTTGGAAAAACTTACATTAACTGATGCTGAGTGAAGCGAGCAAAACCAGGAGATCATTGTACACAGTAACAGCCAAAGTGTGTGGTGACTGATTTTGATAGACTTATCCCTTCTCAGCAAACCAAGGACCTAAAACAATTCCAAAGGACTCAGGATGGAAAATGCCATCCACGTCCAGAGAAAGAATTATGGAGTTTGAATGCAAAGCGAAGCAAGCTATTTTCTTTTTTTGTTTTGTTTTGTTTCTTTCTCATGGTTTTTCTCATTCATTGTAATTCTTCTATACAACATGACTAATGTGAAAATGTTTAATAGGAATGTGTGTATAGAACCTATATCAGATTGCAGGCTTTCTTGGAGAGGGAGGGGGAAAAAATTTAAAACTTATGGAAGTGAATGTTGAAAACTAAAAATAAATAAATAAACCAATAAAAAAGTCAACTATATTTATAGAAACTGACATTTTAATCAAGATAAGGGAAGGAAATCAGTTCAGTTTGTGATGAGCCCAAATTTCTAATTACTCAGTCAACCATTAAATACTTATTAAATACATGCTATGTTCCAGTCTTTCTAATACGTATTAGAGATGCAAAGACAAAGGGGGAAATAAGCACTTACCTTTGAGAAGTTTACATTCTACCAAGGGAAATATGTGAGTCAGAGAGTGGCTTCACAGAAGGGAGCACTGTACAGGTTTAACAGAAGCAGGAAAATGAATAAAACCACATTTATTCTCTGCAAAGGTACTGTTTCCTCCTTTAGTTTTTTTTTTTTTTTTTTTTTTGTGGGGGGGTGGTACTTAAGAACTTTGTTTTAACTTCTTGACTTCACTAAGCGGCTAACTTCTAATGCCTGACTCAAAGGGTTATCCTAGAACTTAAGAAAAAAAGGACAATATATGTTAATTGGGTCAGAAGTCCCATACAATTCACTAAAACCAGTTTTAAGGAGTAAGCTAACCATACACTAACCTAGTGCAGGATCTATTTCAGGAACCTATTCTGAAAAAATAGCACCACAAGCCTGAGTTGCTCGAAGAGATCGCTGTACTTTATCTAGCCTCAAATATCATTCAGTGAAATATCCTTCCAGACAGCCAGGTATATAACCTTGGCATTGACCTTGACTCTTCACTCTCCCTCAAACCATATATCCTATCATTTGCTAAATCTAGTTATTTCTAAATCCATAACATCCTTAAGATCCATCCCCTTCTCTGTATTCAAATGACTACCTCCCCTAGTTCATGTCCTAATCACTTCTGTTTTAAATTTTGCCTATTGTCCATTTCCAGTCAATCTTACACAAAGCTACCAATGTTCTTCAGAGAAGAAAAAAAACAGGAGAAAAAAGAAAAGACAAAGAAATTTAGATGATAAACTTTATTATATGTTTAAAAGGAATAGCAGTTTGAACATAATAGATTTATACTTTTATATGCAACATTATTTTTAAAAATTATACTATGCTATGGAAATGTTTGTTTTATTCCATAAATTAAAAATAAAATAAATATATATTTTTAAAAGCTACCAATGTGATTTTGCCCAAGTTCAGGAATGGCTATGTAACTACCCTAATATAGAGTATGCACGCATGTATATACGGGAGTATGTTTCAATCAGCAAATATGCTTCTCTCTCCCATCCATCATATGTATTTTGTATATATTTGATTGTGTACAAGTTGTCTTGATGATATATTATAAGCTCCTTGAGGGCAGGGACTTCCAGTTACAAAGCTTTGCTCTTGTGATATAGGAAACTTAGAAACATAGATGTTAAGTGATTTACAAATAACAAACAGCATCAGGCCTCTGACTTAAAAAAGCTCATGGCCACAATACTGGAGGCCAGATAGAATAGTTTCCTTTATCCTTTGAAAAATCTCTGGTTTAATATATGTGAAAAATTAACAGCCATGAGAAGCTGTTTTTCCTCATCTGGTTACTTTGTGATGTTGAACCAGCTGCTGTGGTAGCTGACTGAACAGCTTCACGTCCCACTCCTTTAGGAAAAAAGAAAAGGTAATCACTATATTGGGATTTTTAATGAAAGAACTACCAAGCCAACCTCATTACAGGAGGCCAATTAAACACAGAAGGAACTCGGAAAAGAGCAAATAGCAATTTTCTATTTAGGAGAAACTCTGACTACAGCAATTACCTGGTTAATTTGACGTGTATCCAGGATATCGGCTTCAAATCACAGGGCTGTTTGTTCAGACTATCAAGTGGTCACTTCACAAGGATTTTCACGAGGGCTCATTTGCATTGTTGAAATTCCTTTTGGAGCCTGTCTTGGGAAGCACTTAGTTCTGCTAGATTAAAAAACCCACTCAGGTTAAAATCATCTGCTCCAGTTCGGTAGCCATTCTGCCAGGCCAATCTTATGCTTAGAGTTCAGATTTATCACTCAATGGTGAAGCCCCCTGTTTAATTGACCTTCTAGAAGAAACAGTGTGAGCATCCTTAGATAAACCAGAAACATTAATCCCTTTAAGAAACTGACAAAACATTGAACCACCCTAGCACTAATGTAAACCTAGCTTTTATTTTCCAGTGGAACAGAGGTCTCAAGGACAAAAGGGTTGTGAGACCTATCTGTTACCTTCTGGTTTATCTTAGAGTTAACTGGAGGCAAGCACAAACATGAATCTACATCTTCTCTTCCTCCCTCACTCCCATTTCTCTTGTGTAAACAAAGCTACATAACATAGATATTTTAAGTTTATCTTGTTAATTCTGTGCTTCTCTGGGTTTGAGGCAAACATTTACTATGGTCTATAATTCTCCACTGAATTGATTTCTGGATAGCTAGCTTCTGAGTATCTCCAAAGGTTGATTTTTGGCATATTTGATACAATTGAACTGGACAGTTGGTATTTTTAAGGATATTATACAAGTGGCTGAATAACTGCTAGATTAAACAAGGTTATAGGTGTATGGTCTCCACTGGGAATTGCTGTTCTTTTTTAATGGTCATCCCAGATGTCCATGGCAAGGATCTGATACTGAGAAAATGCTACCCAATGTTTAAGCAGAACACTGATGTTTCTTAAATTTTCCCTACTCTCCCTCCACTCCAAAACACACCCCAGTCTTTTTTTTTCAGTTTAAACACTCTTTCTTCCTTTAAACGATCTTTAAATGAAAGGTTTTAATCTTCTTATCATCTCAGTCATCCTACTCTAAAATGTGGCCAGAAATGCACAAGCTACTCCTAAAATGGTCCAACCAGAGCAAGGTGGTCCCATCACTTGTCTCCTTAAGGATACTATACTATGGATAAAGTCTTAGATCACAGCAGTTTTTAGAGTCTAAGAATTCTTAGCACATTCCTAATTTATATTGACCTTGAAGTCTTTTTTTCCTGTCAACTCCCATCTAGTCCAGTCTTCCTACCAAAGGTAGCATTGCAAATGATTTACACAGGCTTTATTTTACCCCAGAGAAAACGGAGGAGGTGAAAAGAATTCACATGATCTCATAAAGAGCTACAAAAAGCTTTTTTTTAACCTGTGTTCTTATTGGCACTGGAATCTCCTGGCAAGAAAATTCTTTTTGTCAATGCCAATCAGTTATTCTTGTGCATCTTATAGTCTCAAAGAGTTGGCTGATCGTGGAGAATTTGAGTGAATTATTGTGTCATATAATCAGTATGAATTTTCCTGCCTCCTAGGCCAGCATTATATTGTCCACATCATAATACCTTAAGTAAAGCCCATTTACTCCCATCAAAAGAGAAGTGAACTTGGCTTTGTTATCTGGTAAGCCATTAACTTTCTGGTGAATCTCTAGTCCTCTCACAGGTCCGGCTGTTGGAATGGTTTGTCCTTTTTTCTCAAAGAGTGTTGACAGCATCATGAAGGTAACATCTTGATTTGCATGTGGAGTGGATTAGGGTACTATATAATGCCAGACTCATAGTGATTCCCTATAATTTGGGAAACTAGGTTGTACAGTGGACAGAATGCCTGGCTCAGAGTCAGAAAGACTCATCTTCCTGAGTTCAAATTTGGCCTCAGACACTAATTAACCGGGTCACCCTGGACAAACCACTTAACCCTGTTTGCCTCAGTTTCTCCATCTGTAAAATGAGTTAGAGAAGGAAATGGCAAACCACTCTAGTATCTTTGCCAATAAAATGCCAAAAGTCAAGGAGAGTTGGACACAAATGAACAACAAGATAGTTATGATTCCTTCAGGAGGTTGACATACTCTGGGGCTAATAAATAAATAGTCCCCTGTACTGTTCAAATAATTCACTGGCTTTGCACTCCAAATAAGATGAAACTCAAGAACTATGTGAATGGTCTTTTTCTCTGAATAGCATGCGTGCTACTTCAGGAAATCTCTTTTGCTCTCTAGAAGGTCAAATCCCCAAACTGTTCCATTAGGAAATTATCAAATTTGTAGTTATCTTTAAGGATGGTACCCTCTCACTGTAGACAGGAAATCTCTTAGTATTCTAAATGCTCAGATACCCTGAACTGAGAAAAGTCCATCCTCTTATATACTCTTCTGATTTTGAGCTGGGGAAGGTGAAACAGAATTCTGAAAGTATAGCTAGCATTCTGAAAGTATTTCAAGGTAATCCCACAGCTCATCATAGAAAGGGGCATCTCCTCCAACAAGAATCAGCCTCTCTGTGGCCCAGTCAATTACTCATCAGTAGTTTCCTGTGTCTTCTCAGCAAGGTGCTAGTGAGTATTGTCCATGCTTTCATGGGGAGGTAGCCTTCGGATATCTCTAGAAAAGGTTCGTGCCATATAATGTCATCAAATTGAATGGGGAATCTTAAAAAATTGATTGGTAACTAACGTGATTAACAATAACTCACTTAAATTTCTCCTTCTCAAGATTAATCAAGGAATTTAGGAGCCCTTAGATTTTTCCAAAAGTCTATGCCTTCATAGTTTGAACTATGGTAGGTCAGGCTTCAAATAGAGGCATGTCAATTAGCCCTATGTCTTCTTTCTGAGAACCAATCTAGATATCTTTAGAGAAACTCTTTAAGAGAAAATTGATCACCAGTTGATGGATTTTTATTTCTAATTTTGATTATATTTATGCTTATTTTTACTTATGCTTATATTAATAAAATCTTAAATTGCAGTGGTTTTTAAGGTCTCAGAATTTTTAGCACATTCCTGATGAATAATAGCTTTGAAGTTTTTTTGTGTGTGTGTGTGTGTGTGTGTGTGTGTGTGTGTGTGTGAACTACCACCTAGTCCTATCATTCTACAACTTGTGAAGTGCTGTTTACTAAGACATAAAGGCCTGGTGATCTATGCCAGTGAGAAGGAATACTTTATCCATGTAACCAGATATTTTTTAAAAGTACTATCTAAATGATACCCTCAATTGGTATTTTGCCTATTTTCCTTTCTCACTGTGGTGATGATCCAAATTCCAAGGCCTCAAATCACCCTACAAAAGTCAACACAAGTTCCATTCAGTGCTGTCAGATTGCAAATGTCCCCTGACCTATACTTCTAAAACTTTGTTCTACAAGCATTATCTTCCCTTGATTTGGTCATCAAGAGTCATTCTAGGTTGTTTATAGCCATTTTAGATGATGTCCTTTGAGCTTAGGTAGCTCCCAATCCAAAGTATTAAAATGGAGTGGTGATGGTGAATACACAAGGAAGTGATTCTGGAACTCACTGTGGAGTCTCAACCAGTTCAGAGTCACAGAATTTAAGAGTCACAAAGGACCTCAGCAACCATATAATCTAATCCATATTCAAAAAGGAATTCCTGCTATAATATATTAAATGGGAGATATTCAGCCTGTGCATGAAACTTCTGATGAGGGAAACTCCACAGTCTCCCAATGCAACCAATTCCTCTTTGTGATAGGCCTTTTGTCATTATTCCTTCCTCTTAAATCTCAAATTTGCCTCTTTTCAAGCATTCACTGCTTTCAATTTTTCCCTATGAGGCAAAGCAAAATAAGTCTAATTCTCCCTCCATAAGTTAGACCTTCAAATACTTGAACATATTCATCACATATCCACTGAGCCTTCTCCTCTCGAGGCAAAGCATCCACAGTTTGTTCACCCTATTCTCATTTGGCACGACCTCAAGCACCTTCCCTAACCTGGTTGTCCTCCACTAGGGTACTCTCCACATTATCAATGTCATTCTTAAATTTTGGTTCCTAGAAATGACCACAATACCTTAGAAATGATAAGACCAAGGTGGAAATATCAAAGTAGAACTATCACTTCCTTATTCTTGGAAATTGTAGCTCTCTTTATAATGGTCCAAGACCCTGGTAGCACTCTGGATGCCACATTTCACTATTGACCTGTATTGAGCATGAAATTCCCTTCAAAAACCAAGAACCAAAACTCACATGCTATCTATGCCTAACAACACAATTTTGTACTTGTGAAGCTGATAGTATTTTTTTAACATTAGTGTAAAGATTTATATTTCTGCCTGTGAAATTTCATCTTATTAAATGCATCCAAGTATTCTAGTTGGCCAAGGTCTTTTTGATTCAAAAGTACCACTTCACTTCAACCTCTCTGTGACTCCACCATAGCAGACTTGAATATCCGGGGTCATCTGGATCCATCTGTTTTAGCGAGTCATGTAGATTCCAAGGCTAGACTATGACAATAACATCTCATCTCCCAACAATCTTCCACTTTGTAGAGGCTATAGAATGTGTATGTATCCAATACGCATTTTCAAGATAACCAAAGGTACCCTAGGGACTACACCCTGGATACTTTGAAGTTCGGTGATATCTTCCAACATATCTGGTAGTATTTATAAGGAATTTTACTTGCTAATGATCAAGTCTATAGTAGTATGATGCTTAACAGTCAAAAGCATACAAAATCTGGAACCAAAAGACTTGGGTTTGAATCTTAGTTATTACTATCTCTGTGATACTGACCATGTCACCTCGCCTTTCTGGGTCTCAGTCTTCTTATCTGGAAAATGAAGAGGTCGGACTAGACAAGTTTCTAACATCTCTTCCAACTCTATGTCTATAATTCCATGATTCCATAATAGACTGGTGTAATGCAATAGAAAGAACAAAGGACTAGGAATAAGGAGATTCCAGGTAATATAGCCTGGTGCCCATTAGTATAACTATTGAATCCTGTGAAATGGTCATATTATTTGAATTCACATATTCAGTGTCATGCATATTAGATAATAAATGCTTCCAGTCCAATGGAAACATTCAATGCAAATTTAAATAATGTGACCACTTTTGGAGATTCAGTATTCCATAAGTTAAGGACTTACCTGTGGTTCTAGCCCTGACAGTAAAACATTGAATGTCCTTGGACAACTCATTTTGATTGTGTGATCACTAGTTTGCTCATAAATTAAATGAAAAGTTTTGATTAAATGATTTCTTTGTTTTCTTCCAGCTTTCACTTTCTATAATTCAATTTTGCCCCTCCCTCCAAAAAATAAAAAACAGAGTGAGGCTAAGAAGATTGACTCGTTAATACTCATTATCCATTATCAAAAGTCTGCCATGGCTGGCATCAAAAGGAAATTTCTCACTGAAGTCTGAGGCCAAGCCACTTTCCTGGCATTCTACAAAGTCTGAATCTTTACTAAATTAACTTTCTAAAAATTTTCATTCACTTTTCTACTTCTTTTTGATACATCAAAGGATAAAAGACTTCTATACAGATAGAAGAAAGAGAAATACAAAAGAGTATCATGGAATTATAGCTTGTGTTTGAGAAAGTACCTGGCCAAAGCAATGAGCCAGTCTAGAAACCAATGTAGAGAAGATTCATACTGACAGTGCTAATCACTTTAGTGATCATTAAGGTTTCTCTCATCTATGTGGATGGTTCTTAGTGAAATGGTCACTGGGGTTCCTCAGGTGCCAATCGATGGTGGGCCAAGGTACCATTTCCTGAAGTCAGAGCAACAATCAGCCCAGCCATTCCCTCTACTAAAAAAAAATCTGAAGAATGAAAAGAATGAAGGTTCTACAATCTAGAAAAGAGACAATTTTTCAATATTAAATGTCAGAGGGCATAAAGCAAATTTCTAAGGGTCTGTATCAAAATGCTTTAAAAGATATAATATATTCCTATCAATTCCTTCATAAAAAAGCACATCATTTCTCAGTGATTCTGGCAGATCAATTTCTCCCCAGTGAAGTAGATCACTACAACAGCTAAGCCCTTGGTAACACACAAAGAGTTCTCTTTCCACCAGTCCATGCCTAACCCTAGAGCTTCTTCAAAGCCAATGGCTTTTTTTTTCTTTGTAGGCAGTTCAGGAATGATTCTCTAATAAGGACCTTCTGGCCCTCTTTATAGATGAAGCTTTGTTATCTTGGGTTACAGCAATATACCCTAGTGCAAGGTTGTGAATTTTAATGCACTCCATGGTACTATACACAAGGAAAAATGCAGGGAAACAACTGTTGATAATCAAACCAGTCCCTCCTACAAATGCTTCTACCTTGTCCTTGCCAATAAAGGCACCAGACTCATGGTGTGCGTGTGTGCGTGTGTGTGTATGTGTGTGTGTGTGTGTGTGTGTGTTTAAAAGTTCTTTTAGATTCATGACCAGATGTATTGTAGTTAAATTGTCAAAATACTCATTTGGCAGCTTGGTACAGTGGTGCAGTAATGTTTATGAAGCCCACTGAGCTTATTTAAAAGTGACATGCCCAGATATGAGCTTTTAAAAGTGAATAAAATGTACAAAATACATTACCAAATGCAATACCCAGAATTAGCTGCATTCGCATGAGTTTTGTATTTGATCCAATAAACCAGTTGTATAATTGCCAGATGTAAAACCAGCTTTTAAAATTTTGTCTAAATTTTTACCATCTCCTATAACAACCCCTGAACACCAGTGGACAAAGGTGGTAGCTCTTTTGAAGAATAGGGCAGTAGAAATCTCTCTCTCTCTCTGTCTCTCTCTCTCTCACACACACTCTCCTCTCTCCCTCTTTCTCCTCTCTCTCTCCCTCTTCTTGTCTCTGTCTCTCTTTATCTCTGTCTCTCTTTATCTGTCTCTGTGTCTCTCTCCCCCCTCTCTCTCCTTGTCTCTGTCTCTCTTTATCTGTCTGTCTCTCTCTATCTGCCTCTGTCTCTATGTCTCTCTGTCTCTGTCTCTCTCTCTCCCTCCCTCTTACACATACCAAAAATAAAACAGGAACTGCATGCCTATATTTCTTGCATTTATTTGGAAATTTGAATTAACATGCTCGTTAAAATCAATTACCAATCAACCAATGATTATTTTAATAAATAAATAAAGTGCTTAATAGCACTTGTTATGTATGTGTTCTGTTTATAGAATCTGCCTTTCTGAAGGCAGTGCAGGCAGCCCCTTTTGGTCTTAGTGGAAGGTCTCAGGGCACAGTAGGAATGTCAAACCCATATAGGATTTGTATTAAAAGGACTGCATTTGTACCTCAGTTCAGTCATTTACTCACTCTGTGACCTTGGACAAATCTTTTAAGGCTTCCAAATCATTGTCTTTTAAATGAAAGGACTAACTGGTTGATCTTCAGATGTTTCTAGCTCTTAATTCTATGATCTATGAAAATTGTACATAGTTTTTAAGTAGACAGACTAGTTGGCAGACTACTTGCTAAGTATATAGTTTGGTTATGATCTGGAAAAAAAGCTTGTGGGGTTTCAGATGCTTAATAGCATATCCCTGGGGTTCACATTGAAGTTATGACAAAAGTCCTCATTGGGGAAGGTTACTTGGGGCAATTTAAATACGTTGGAGAAATGACCTGTGAAGATGAGTCAAAATATCTTTCACAGCTTCACTTCTGACCCTGGGGAAATGCAAAGAAGTCTTCAACTGGTACCTTCTAAGATAGCTCATGGAACAAGTATCAGTGGTCGGAGATGGGTGATCAGGGACATTGTTACTGGACCATTTTAGCTACAATAATTTAGGGCCAGCTGTTATTGAAGTATGAAGCAGGAATCAAGGTGAAATGTTGAGATTACTGATTATAAACCTGACTTGAAGAGTGGAGGGAATACAAAACTGGAAAGCAGGGATAGTTTCTTTGTGTAGCCATACTGTTTAGAGGTTAGTAACTTTTTCAGCCTGGAGTGGCTTCTGAGCCTTGCTGTACTGCACTGTGATTTCATCAAAATGCTTATTAAGGTTTTTGTATTAAAGTTCAATATCCACTCCAAAGAACAACTAATTAATTCAGTTAATGACTTCCCAAATTGTCATTTTCATGTATTTTTCTTATATTGAATTTTATCAAAGCAAGGCACACTTAAACAGTGATTTTTTTCAAGTTTTGTTTTCTCGATTGCATCTTTCTCTACAAACACAATAATAAAAGGAAGCCCTATAATTGATGATAAGCTTGTTTGATTTTAGACTAAAATTTTACCAAAGTCATGAATACGCATCTAATTGTTATGCTGATTGATAAATATAAACCTCTATTTTCAGTATAAAAGAGTACTGTGCTTTGTAGAAGTCTAGTTCTGTTATTGATACAATGTGATTTTGGCTGCTTTTGTTTCCATAATGATTATGTGTTAATTGTTTTCTTAATATTGAACCATTGCTGCATCCATGTTATAAATCTATATTGGTCATAGTGAGTATTTGGCTAAAGTTTTATTGCTATATTGTATTTATAAGTTTTCATCAATATTTATTGGTAACATTGAATTATAGTCCTCTTCCTCTGGATTGGGAATTAAGACTATATTTGTCTCATAGAACGGATTTGATAGTGTTTGTCAATTTTTGACAATTTGTGTAACATAGATTTTAATTATTTTTTAATTGTTTGATAGGATATATCTTTAAATCATTCTGGGCTAGATTTTTTTAACATTTTGTTTCACTTTTATGGCCTTTTCAATTTTATTTTCTGAAATTGGTTTATTTAATATCTCTATTTCATGTTGTATTAATTTACTTTCATTTTATAGGTAATAGCAATCTCTTTTAGATTTTTAATTTTAACTGTGCACAGTACGTTCTGATATTTATTATATTTCTTTCTTCTTGGCAATTCACCATATTTAATTTTTTTTGGCAATTCAATTTTTTTTCTTGCATACATCCCCTACTCTATACTGTCGAAAAAAAATCTACTGCTAAAGTCAAAAGTTCCCAAATTTGCAAATCTGTTATCCTGCTAAAGAACTCTGACTAAGTTAGTCCTTAGTAGGATGAGGTATATTTGAAAAAGAAAAGAAAAGAAAGAAAGAAAAAATTAACTGGGTGGACAAAAATCTTCTCCTAGAAGCAATTGGTCCCTATAATAAATTCCAACAAAACATTGGAATATTTCATAAATCTTGCCTTTGAAAATATCAAAAATGCTTCAAAGAGATTTCTGATTAGCTCCTTTATGGAGGTATTTGAGTACAATGTAGTCATTATAAACACATGCTATCAGTGGTGGTGGGGATCCCTTGGGAAAGATAAATTGTGGCTCCTTCATTTTCTGGAAAGAAGTAATTTTCCCAAGGTCACAAAGTTGTTGTTAACATTCTTTCCCTCTTCAAATTAATGTGTATTATTTTAGTAATCCTTTTTATTTACTTCCTTGTATATTTCTCTGTGTCTCACCCACCACCTACCCCCACCAGAGTAGAATTTAAACTCCTTGTGGGCAGGGATTATTTCATTACAGTCTTTGTGCCTAATCTGTAAGTGGTACTTAATAAATGTTGATTGAATTCAATTGTTATTTCAAAATAGGATTTTAAAGTGAGGCATAAATATATCTTTTAAATATACAAAATTATCTCTCTTTTATGCATTGCTCTTCAAAGAGACAGGATTGTATAATGGAAAGAGCTCTTACTGGCCTTGGTGTCTGAAAGATCTGGGTGCAAGCCTTACTTCAGACACTTGCTAGATGTGTGACCCTGAACAAGTCACTCATCCTCCCAGGGCCTCAGTTTCCTCAACTACAAAATAATGAAACTGAACTTAAATAGATGGCTTCTTAGGTCCCTTCCAGCTCAAGATGGGAGAAGCTATGTAGCAAGCTGGATGTGGTAGGGCGTACCTGAGGTCCCTGCTGAGGCTGATGGATCCCATGACTTCAGGATTTCTGAACTGCAGTAGTGCTAGAACAAGATTGGCTGTCTACATTAAAGCCAACCCCAATATGATAAGAGCCTGGGGATCAGAACCATCAGGTCACCTAAAAAGGCATGACTCAAGCCAGGTCAGAAAAATATAGAAGGTCAAAGTTTCTGTGTGGATCTGTATTGGGATTAAGCTTGTGAGTGGCTGGCACATACTTAAAACTTGGGAGAGATTGGAAGACCCAGTGTACAAACAAATAAAATCTATGAAACCATTTTTTTTCCTAATAAGAAATGTGTGTGTGTGTGTGTGTGTGTGTGTGTGTGTGTGTGTGTGTAATCAATCTATCAATAAACATTTTTAAGAGCCTACTATGAGCCAGGTAACGTGCTAAGCACATGGTCCTGCTGGCTCCCAAGTATCTTAATCAGTAGCATCTGAAGTTATACTTAGATTTCATTGAGAAACTCAACCCAGGGAGTTTTCCCCTGGCAACTGACTATGGGTCATTGGAAGTTACCCAGTTTAATAACTTTATAAACAGTACCATTGAGTCCAAACTGCTGGGAAATTTTTCAGTAATTATCTTGCATGACTCTGGGAATCTGAAATGCTGAAGATGAAAATAAGTACATGGGAAGGTACACTTTTAAGCCATGTCTTGCACAAGGATCATGGTCTTAGTTTGAAATCCCTGCAAATCCATAGAATATACTGATAAGGGACTGGGAAAGGTCACCCCAAATCCTTTCCTGTAAGCTGTTTAGCTTTGAGTGGTCCTGTCCACAATCGACTTTTGGTAGTCTGTGGCTTTTAGGAAGATATAAAAGGAGCTTTGTGTAAAGCAAGTATTTAGACATTCCTATATGACCTTACCCTAATTTCCTGGAGACACTGGACAGGCCTTTTCTTTGTGTAGGAGGTCAGGATAGACCATCTTAAAAGGGATAAAAGGAGAGCCAAAGAAATGAAGGGAATGCAGAGCTTTCAAGCTTACATCATAAGGCTACCTCTCTGTGCTAAGAATAAGGTTGCTTTCTACATCTGCCTGCTACTTTTCAGGTCTTTTATGTAAAAATGAGGCTATACAAGCGACATTGTGTAGGAGCAGTTTGAGCCTGCTGCCTCGTAAGGTCCTTCATCACAAGTCATTTCTCCATGATGGTGGGGCCAAAAGATCAGGACAATCCAATTCACTGTGACGGTTAATGGAGGCAAGCTGGCACAATGGACAGATGTACAGGATTTGGAAGAAGAGGTCCTGTATTTGGATCTAAGCGCAGCTACTTATTATGCTTCGACCTTGGGCAAGTCACTGCCATTTGTCTGGCTCTGAAACATAAGGAAGTCCCTGGAAGCTTTAAATCTATGATGCTGTGAATCTCCTTAATGACATATAAAGGAGGTAGGGAGGTATCCCTGCTGTTCTCAGGGCTATATAATCAGACAACTAGCTAGATTCATTCAAGAATTTGTTTTTTCAGTAACTTCCAATTAAATTGACCAAGTATTTTGGTTGTATTGAATTCTACCATCATTGCATGCAAATGGTCTTAAAAGAGAGCATTTATTAAGTGCCCACTATGCTCCGGGAATTGCTCTAAGTGCCAGAGTCACCACTGCTGCTCCAGTAATGAATTGTCTAGAAGCATCTTCCCAGAATTAAGAGTAATAGATGGAAATTGCAAAAGAGGCATATTTAGGCTTGATATAAAGAAAAAAAACTTCTTTGATATTTGAGCTATTAAAAATTAGAATGGGAGGTCTCAGGATATGATGGATTCTTTCGTATTGGAGGTCTTCAAGCAAAGACTGGACCACTTGTCTAAGTATGTTGGAGTACCATTTGAATTATCTTTCCAATCTGAACTTCTGAGATTTTTTTGATATTCTCAAATATTCACTATTGTTAAAATATACCCCATTTTGCAATATGTGTGTATATGTTTGTGTGTGTGTATGCTTTAACAAAATGAGACTGACCCAGGAGAAATGAATTCATTTAATCCAGCAGTCCTGGTGCTAATCAGTGAGTCCCTCATTTGGAGTATGGGTTCAAAGCCAGATGATGCCAAGGCTCCAATATAGAAGAGAGTCTCATTAAACATTTCAGCAAGACATAGGGGTAAAGAATCAGTGAAGTCAATAATATACATTCCTAGGTCCCAAAATATCCACCCTCCTTGCAACTTAGAGCCTCTAGTCCCTAGACAGTTTTACTATAATATCTCTTTTCCTCACCAGACTCCTTGCCCTCTTCCCAAATGACATTGCATTCATTTTTGTATGTGTTTTATACTGAAAACACCCTCTGCCTCAACACCAGAAAAGAGGTTTGTTGAGGAAAGGGGTCTTTTATTTTTTACTTTGTATTCTGAGACCTAGCAGAGTACTGAATACATATTAAGGATAAGCATAATAAGTGAATTAATTTTCAAAGATCATGTTGCCTTAAGAAAACCTAGTACAAAAATTTTTGAAGAAAAAAATTATTTACTGTATCAAATGATGATTTGTTTTACAAAAAGAATAATTATTAACTCCTTTATATATTCAGTGGCCTTCGTGCATTTAAAATATAATTTGACTTTTAAAAATGCAGTTCACACATAGCTGTCCTGAAGTACATCTTACATATTAAAAGTAAGACCCATCTATAATTGAGTTTTCATTGGATTCCTTGCTCATACAAGAAAGTTGATTTCTCTCTTTATTAAGGAAGGATTAACAATGTCGTCAAATATAGAGGCACTAAAACATAATGTATTGTTGCATTGGTTTTTCCTCTCTTCTATGGGAATGAAAATGTTTTTCTTTGACTTGATTTTTTAAGAATTTGCTTAATACCTTGAGAGACTATGGATTTATAAAATTATGTTTCACATAAGTTAAATCAAGCATAGATAATGATAATTATTATAATCATTTGCCTTTATAATATCCTGACTTAGAAGATATCAAAAGTACTTAGAAAAGATTACTGATTGTCATCCTCACCAAAGTATGTGGGTAGATTGCAAATTGTGAAATATAATTTTCTTAAAAATCAATATGGTAATGAGAAAAAATACACAAAATAAAATTCTGAAACACTAAACACAAAGAATGATTTTTAAAACCTTATTTGCATTTATTTTACCTATTTTATCTATTGAAAGGTTTCTACCCACTTCTCTCCTTTGCTTGGGGGAGCAGGAAACAAAAACACACCCTACGCCACCCCAGTAACTTTGAGAAGTAAAAAAAAAATGGGCTTATTTCAGATGTGAGTCTATGTCTGCATCTTTATGGTGTGAACTTGAAAATCTCTAGCTTTGGCACTATCTCACCCATTTCTGAATGTGCCATTAAAAAGTTTATTGATTAAAGTGTAAGGGCTCACCCACTGTTCCTCCAAAAATGAATACTTCCATCCATGTTTAGCTACAAGCCACTAGTATTTTGAGACTGTCTGCTAAGAAAGATATAACTGCTATAAACTTCTTCAACCTCTCCTCAATCGTGTATAGAAATATTTTGGTCCCTTTGTTCCACATAAATTCAATGCATATATTCTTTCTCAGGACTACACAAGTCCATCATGGTACCCATAAATGAAAAAAAATATTATGGAGCATATACCATATATAATTTTTTGATTTTACTTGGTTCCCCCTATACACTGTTGAGGAATTCAATCAAAAGAGATCAACTAAGTCATATAAAAGAGAAAGCTAAAGTGGATGAAAAATTCCTATTGATCAAATTATGATATTAAATTCAACAGCCTATTATTATAGTACATTTGTGTGAATTCACACATATATGTGTGTATGTGTTTGTACGGAAAGATAATATACATATATATATATATATATATATGTGTGTGTGTGTGTGTGTATGTGTATACCTACATCAATATATACTGTATACACGCAGATAGATGGATAGATAGACAAAGAGCTGATCCCACAATTGAATAAGATTAGGCCGAAACACATCTGAGGGAAATGGTATTTGTAATGATATCAAACATTTATTCCTTCCCACTCAAAAATTTTAATACCATTTTTCTCCCAGTGATGACTATGAATCATGGAACAATATATCAGAAGAATCAAACTGGTATGTGATCTAAGAGAACCTAGCAATACTCATGATGTTTCTAAGTAGGTTGGAAAATGTATCAATGGTGACTTGCTCATAAGAAGCAACAAAAATCTATCTTCAAAGGCATTTATGGCTAGAATGGATAGTGGGATTGTCTTGAGTAAGAATGAGAAGTAAGAGATGGAAAGCCTACATAAATTTCTTCTGCAAAAGGATTTATAGAAACATGAATTATGCGAGATAGAAAGGTATTAAAGGGTTTTGATATAAACTGGGAATCATTGTGATAGTGAATATGTTGAAGAATGAAGTTAATATCACTCTCAATATTCAATTTTTCAAAATGATTTCTCTGTGGATTATCCATCTCATAGTTTCTAAAAAAAGTTGTTTTTCCCCACTATTGAATTATGTCTCAATGTTAACCTCAGGTTCTCAGTGAATACTTACTCTCAGTTGTTCTCTACATCTGTGCTAGCTGCTTTGCTCAGGGATGACTGAACTTTTAGAGGTCCTCAAAGAATGATGAGTTACCTGTCCAGGATCATCATATGTTGTGGAGCCCTGGCCATACTGCTTTCTTTGTTTTCTGATCACTCTCTACTATGCTTTATCTCTCCCCTTTCTTATCCCCCTTTATGTTTCATTTTCCCCTACCAGAATATATGCTCCTTTGAAGTAAGAACTCTCGTTTTCTTATCCTCAGCATTTAGTGGCGCAGCATTATCTGGCACATAGTAAGTGCTTAATAAATGTTCTGTCTGTATCATCTATCTCTCTAATAACCTATAAAGAAAATAATGTAATGTAAATTACATTAGGAATGCAAATTTAGTGCAAAGAGAACAAAAACACATACATCATTTTGCAGCAAATATCTATGACTTTAGAATATCCATATCATTGATCCCCTTATCGGTATGGGTAATAAAGAATTCACTTCAATTGAATTTAGTTTAAAGCTACTAACCTCCAAGAGACATTTGGAATATGTAGCTGTTCCTATGATTAAACCTTGCTTGATTCATTAAACTGAGTGATGCCATCCTAATATATTAACTATATATCATGTGATATAGATTAACAAACAGCTAAAGTACACTGTTTGTAAAGACTGATTAGGTATTACCATAGCATCTAAGAACACTAGAAAAAGCCAGACCCAAACTGTCCAATGAAACCAGTTGGCCAGAAGTTACCGGCTTTTTTGTATCTGTCCTTGGGATATAACTGACTTAAAGTTGACAGCCCCTTCAGCGGTAGGTAAATTGGATTCTGGCTTGGCTACACAGGACTGCTAGCTGAAGAGTAGTCCAAAAGCCATCAGGCTTGTCATATTGCTAGCTTTTCAATGTATGTTTCTGATCTAAATCTATATGTATGTATATGTGCATATATAGTATATACATGCACGCGTATGTACATACATGTACATAGTGATATATATCTGTATTTATGCATGTCTAAACACACATTTCTGTGTTTGAAGAGACAGAGACAGAAAAGACAGAGATAGAGAGAGAGAGACTTCAAAGATAGTGAGCCTAACTGAGCAAGAGAATATATGGGAGTTGTAGGCTTATTCAGATTTGAATTTTAGAAGGAAAGTGAGCAGGATTGCTTTTGGGAAATTGTAGGATTGTTTGTCGTTTTGAATGGATAATAGCTACTACCACAATGAAAGGCTCAGCTTTTTTTTCTATAACAACATTTTTCACAGTGTTTTATAGATGCAAGACATGGAACACTATAGTCCTCAAAGAACTGGAAATGAGAATCATCAAAAAAAACCAAATAAAATCCCTTGAAAAAATACATGTATGTACTATGCATATGGCGACACCTTTTAAACCAAAAAAATTATGAAGGAGAAATTGTGTAAAGAAATGCATAAGCAAATTAGAAGATAGTGAGACAAAATGATGATTAGTTGACAAGTGTGTGTTACATCAGTATCTTCATGATGTTTGGAGTGGGGAAAGGCAGTCCACTTTGGGTGTACAACCTATGTCTAACTTATGGTAGGATATGGAGAAGAATCCGAGAAGAAAGGCAGGGATGAATGGATGGGTTGTGACCAGGTGGAGATAGGGCAAAATAACTGTCAATGAGATCATAGATAAAGCTGAGTTTTGGAGTACAAATACTTTGGAGGGGGACAAAATTGATTTGATTGGGGTAGGGAGTTTCTAGTGAAGAGATTTCCTTTCCAGTGGGCATCAGCAAATGTTCTTCAATATGTTTTCTTAGAATGTCTGCTGGTGCACTGAGGGGTGAAGGGACTTGTCCAGGGTCACATAGACAATTGAGTCAGAGGTGGGACTTGAACCTAGTATTTCTAGACTTTGAATTTGCCATGTTGCCTCTGTATGGGAGTTGGGGAGTGGGATGAGGAAATACAAATGTACTTATATTTTATCTCTTTGTTTTAAAATATGGTGGCAAATTTACATAAACCTACATGAGTAAAAGAAGTGGGCTTCCTGAAACACCTCGGAAGGAGCAGAGGTCCAAATGAAAGTCTGTTGACCTCATGACTTTTCCTGGACCAAGTCTTCCTAGGTATCCTGCCATATAGTCAGCAGTCTCACACAGTCATCAGAGTGGGGCGATTCAGTGGTTTCCAGAATGTTTTCCGCAAGGTGATTTAATTTGTTTTTTTGTCACTACCTTCCATTGCCCTACAAAAGTACCCTTTTATAATTACCTGGGATCTTTAAAATTAGTACATTGTTATTACTGTCAGTGAGGAACTAGGTGGTGCAGTGGCTAGAGTTGGGAGAAAGGCTAGACCTGGAGTCAGGAAGATGCTTCTTCCTGAGTTCGAATCTAGCTTGAGGTACTTACTTAACTCTGTGACAAGTCACTTAATCCTTTTTGCCTCAGTTCATCATCTTTAAAATGAGCCGGAGAAGGAAATGGCAAAGCACACCAGTATCTTTGCTGAGAAAATCCCAAATGAGGTCACAGAGTCAGACGTGACTGAAAACAACTGGACAACAAAAATACCATCAGTAATGTTTGGTCTCTTGAGCTATTTTGTTGTTGTTGTTGCTAGGTTTATCCTTGGCTTTACCTCTAACAAGCTATGGGACCCTGGGCAAATCATGTTGACACCCCTCTGGACATCAGGTTACTTATGTGTGACAGGAATGCATTGGATTAGATGAACCATAACATCTCTTCCAACTCTCCCTGTCTATTGCTTTATGATTTATGTGGTTTCAATAGAAATATGCAGATAGCTAGCAGTACCCTGACAAATTAATAGAAGAAAATCTGGAATTGCAATCATTAAATACTGGCAATCATCCTTTGATGTATCTAAAAATAAGCAGGTAATGAAAGGGACCTATTATATTCTTTTTATAATTTTTTTCCCTCTCTTCCAATAATCCCTTAAACATAACTCAAACTGATAAAATGCCCTCATTTCAATGGATTACTTGTCTGCTGTTAACTTAAAATATCAATATAATGTAAATGGGAAAGTTCTCAGATTTGCCACCATTCTCACTTTCCTGGATTTGCACAGAATGCTCTTGTACTTGGAATTAGCTCCACAATTACATAAAGAAGAATTCAGAGCAGATGATGGAATCCACAGAACTGATTCAAATGAGGAAAACCTAAAGAATTAAAAGAAGTCAATTCAATAACCATCACAGACCTAGGGATGGGGGTGAGAGTACAATTCCTGGCACGAAATGGGAAAAAAAAACATGATAATATGGTGACCCTGAGTAGCCCTAGCATGGAATCCTCAAAGAAGATGGGACCTGAGTAACATGCAGAAAAGGGAGGAGGGAATTTGTAGAATCAAAAAGCCCAGAAAGAATCTTTGAGATCAAATAACTAAACCTTCTCCTTTTGTAAATATAGATACTGTTGGCTAGAGAGATTGTGACTTATCAGATGTCATAGAGATGTGACAAAGCCGTAACCAAAATGTGATTCTAAGTAATGTGCTCTTTCCACTAAACTACCTCCCATGCAGTCGAACGGGAAGTCCATGGACTTATTAGATTGGTTTATAGGTTTACAGGCATACACTGACTACTCTCAATGCTTTTACTTCCTCTCATCTCTCTCTGTTCTAAACTCTCTACAATCTGTCTTTTGATCTTAGCAATGAACTGAAACTGCTCCCTCTAAATTTATCAACAGTCTCATAATTATCAAATCCTTTTATCTTTTCTCAATTCTTAGTCTTCTTGACCTCTCCTTGCATTTGATCCTGATGACCAGCTTCACCCCATGGACATATGTTCCTTTCTGGGTCTTCATAACACTAGTCCCTCTTTGTTCTCTTTCTACCTGTCATCACTTCTGGCTTCTTGGAGTTTCACATGCACAACACCCCATCTTGGGTCTCCATGTCTTTGTAAGGGTGTTCCCCGTAGCTGGAATATACTGCCTCCTCACATGCTTCTTTAGAATTCCTAGTCTCCTTCAAAGCTGACTGCAAACACTATATTCTATAGGAGGATCTTGTTCCTCCATCCAGCTGCAGAACCTTACCACTGAAAATTAGCTTCTGTTTATTTCATATATGTCTTGTGCATACTTATATGCATGTATGTTTTGCTCCCCCAATTGAATATAAGCTCCTTGAGAGCAGGGGCTATTTAATTTTTGTCTTTGAATTCCTGCCACTTAGCACAGCATCTACTAATAAATAAAGTTGAAATATATTTATATCAATATAAACATTTTTTCTGCATATAAAGAAAGCCAACATTTAAATAATGCTTTATTATTTACTATATATTTTGCATATATTTGATCTAGGTCAGTGTTATCAATTTAGAAAGACAATCAAAGGAATGATGAACTTAGTTGTTGGTACCATTACTGAATAAAATGAGGAAGCAACTGAAATGAATCACATTTAGTGCTTTCAATGTTTCCAGTGTCAGAATTGATACAAACATCTATCTCTGTAGCATCATTATTATCTCAGTGATGTTCTATGGTTTTCAACATGAAACACCAGAATCTCAGACGAATCACAATGGGAGATGACTCAAAGGGCAAAGTATGAGACATGATGAGTGTAATAGACCATAGAAAATTGTCAACAGTGACTTCCTCACCAGAAGTATAATTGAATATATCATTAATTGCACCTTTTACTAAAAAAGGGATATGGGCTACTCACACAGTAAGAGGGCCTGGAATAACAGGTAGAAAGCCAAAATGTCGCATTAGCATCCTCAAAATATTAAAAAGAACCAGAGGAAGATATCCTGTACTTCTGTTCAATTCTCTCTGCAGAAATCATGGAAGGACATTCCAAGAGAATACAAACTCCTTGAGAACGCAAACTCCTTGAGATTGAGGACTGTTTGTTTTTTGTCATTTTATTTCCAGAAACTTGCTAATGCCTGAACTCTACTAGTCAGTTGATAATTTGTGTAGAATAAATGGAAGACATGGATGAGAATTATATAAAATCATAAGTAACACAAATGATTCAATCTGCTCTGCCACATAAATACCCACACTTAGGAGCTCAAGAGCCTACTGATTTATTGATTATCATTTGTTGGCAAAATGTAATTATTCTTGTGTTTCATATATAAGAGTAAATAATAGCTTCTTGAGAGCAGGAACCATAGTTCTGGCCAATTATGTACCTCGAGTGACAAAAGCATTCAGGTATTGAGTTCTAGCAGTGAATTTCTGTTCCTGTACTGGGCTTAGAATGAAATTTAGTGTGTGTGGGCAGCATCAAATAGGATTTAAGAGGTGAATAGGCATTAAAAGAATGGAGTGATAAAGGTGGAGAAATAGAAGGGATAGAATAGAGGGCAGTAAAACCATTTTTCATGGTTGTCAAAAAGAAGGACAATCACTAATACATAAACAATTGTAAAGTAATCATCCAGTCAAGTGCTTTCACCTTCCTGATGCATTTCATTTGTGCTAATTTAAAAAAAAATCGATGACAAAATAGAATATGATCTCCAGGGTTTCCATCATGTGGTTCCGTCCTTTGAATAGATGCATTTCTTTTATGATAAGACTTTAGGATTAAAGTTAACAAATATATGAATTAAAGCAAAAGTATCTATGTTAAATGCTGAGAGGAAACAATAACCTATAAATGGTCTTACTTATAAAAGTTCTGAAACATTTTTATGCTGTTTCTCCTATGTATACTGTGAAGGAGTATAATTAGACAAAAATTTAACATGTATTATGAAAGATTTATCAACATAAAGCAACCAAGTCCCAGGAGATGTCCATGATTTTCATGGAGAACTATCAAATATCCAGTCTCTTTTTCTTCTTTTGGGGACTGTACCTGGTATTTTAAAACCATAGAGTTTTTTTTATATAAATTCAGTAGCCTTCTTAATATAAAAGCAGCACCAGTAGTTAATTCTTCATTATCTGCTGAGTATCCAAACTCTAGATAATTTGTGGTCAGTCTTGTTTGTAGTTAACTTCATAGTGATTACACAACTTATATACTTCATTGTTTGCAATGTCACTTAACTTTATTTTGCTAAATAGTCTCTGGAATTTAGCTGGTGCTAAGAGAGTTATTTTGAAAATGAGGTATTCAGAAGTATAGAACCTCAGGAATCTTCCAATAGGATGCCTATATTTTATAGATGTGAGGGGGTTAAAGTTGAGACAGAATAAACAATTTACCCAGTTTCATATGGGTAGAAAGTTAAGATTTGATCTCAGGTCTTTCGACTCCAAATTCAGCATTTTTTTTCCTACATCATCTTTCTTTCTGAGGTGCTCACTTTCTCACCTGACTCTAGTTTTACCGACACCACATTGCCATCACCTAATTCTGGATAAAATATTAAGGGGGTTATCCAAGAAAATAGCAAACCTAGAGTGAGTTATCTGTCTGAAGGGTGATAACTATGTAATACCAGCCCATATTTAGGAGAACAGGGAATAACTAAAACAAGAAGAATCTATTACATGTCACCTCAGTTAGTTATTGCATCATATTATTTGAAGTAATGTAAATGTCACTGGCATCATAGGTCCCCATATTCAAATGCAATTACAAAAACACATCCCAAAGCCAAATATGCATGACTTTAAGAACATTTATCATTCTCAGTTATCTATGCACTGCTCCTTTTATTAGTCTTTTTTAATCAAGACCTGACTGGAATTATGTAGAGGGAAAACATCGAATGTCATAATAAAAACCGTTCTTCCTTTGTAATATAGACTATTGTCAAGGTTAAAAATTATTTGAGAAATAAGAAAATATTGTTATTATAGATAAAAGTATATTCATGTATATAAGCATATACATATACACATATTCCTGTGTGGATTGTTATAGTAGCAACAATTCTTATTATAAATGGTTATGCTTTATGTATTCTGTACATATTTTCATACAGATATATGTATATAGCACTAATTTCTTATATGTTTATATGTGTAGTATATGTATATATTCACCTATGATATATATGTAATAACAATAAGCCATCATGGCCTATTTAATATCAATAAATATGTCTATAACAAGAATTTATTGTTATTTTACATAAACAGGGTTTCCCCCAAGTCTAAAAGCAATTTTAAGCTATTTTGGCTTACCAATATGTATAGAAATACACATAGGTTTATAACAAGAAGTTAATGCTGTTTTATATATTCATGTAAATTTACAAAATTACTTTGCTGTTGTATTTGCATACATGTGAATACATGCATGTATACAAGCATATGCACTTGCCTGCTTTAGGTATCACATTTATAATGTAATAAAGTCTTGTTCCTCAAATGACTTTAGCCTCTATGCATATTCAATAAAACAAAGAAAAGGACAATTTTAATATGATGTTTAATATTATCCCTCTACATAATTCTGTGTATATGTGTTTGTGAATGACTAGTACTATAAAGTGCTTTTAGAGAGATTAAGTGACTCAGGAAGCTATAATACACTTTATATTTTTATAGTGCATTGCAATTTGAATCATCATAATACTATGCCTTAAACAAGGTAGGCACAATTAGCCTCATTTTATAAATTAGGAATCTGAATTTCAGTGAGTAAATCTACTTATTAAATTAGAGAACCAAGACTGGAATCCAGGTTTTTAGATTCCTACGGGATTGTAGATCTAGAGCTTCAAGATTACGCAGAGGTCACCTCACAAAGGAGAAAACTGAGTCTCAAAAAGGTTGTGATTTGCCCAAGGTCATACAGGTAGTAAGTGGCAGAGCCAGAATGCAAATTCAGGTCCCTTCACTGAAAATCTAGAGATTTTTTTTCCCATTGGACCATACTGTCTCTCATCTTAGGATGGAGAATGTGTGTTCCATTAAACTACAAATGCTTAGCTGCTATAACTGGTGTGCCCATAAAGACACAAATTCAAAAGAAGAATAAGATGATAGTCAAAATTCAATTATTTATTCACTATTACCTAGCTACTTTTGAATACCAATAATATAATTTGTATTCTCAAAACTTTTATATTTTCATCTTTAACAGGTTTGCGGTCAGAATTATGTTTTTCAATTTTAACGGCACTACAAGGTAAATCATTTTGAATTCTAGCCCAATAAAACATCAGACTGATTTTCTCCCCCTAAGTCTTCACTGAAGCTAAGCTAGTCCCTGAATTGACAGGGGTAAGAAGTGGATAGAACCTTATAGATTCTAACCCATCTGATGTCATCTTGATGGGTTTACTCTAAACCTCAGTGTATAACATTTTCCATATTTTTACCCTGGCTTTTTTCGTAGAATCTCCCCAAAAGAATTGAGGCCATGTCCAAAGATATACTTCTGTGAAAACTGTGAGCGTTTAGGGTCTATTTGAACCAGAATTGCTTATGGTCCAAATCCCCAGAGAGATGCCATCTCTTAGCAGTTGGAGATCCTCTGGGGATGGCTTATTAACTAGTCCTCACTCACATTGGATCCTTATTCAAACTGCACAGAAGTGCTGTCGAATCCCAGCCCTAGAGTGTGATGAATGGAGTGCAGATGGAATGTATAAGAAAGGTCATGGCCTGTTGCCATTGCATTATGGCTGTTCTATTTCTATGTGAAAGGAAAATAAAAGAAAAGAAAAGATGCAGAAAATGGATAACTATTGCTCATGCAGAACCAATGTTACACTAACAAACTCTTTTAATAACTAACAGAACTTGTCAGTAGTGAGTGTCTCATCAAACCCCTCTCATGCCTTTCAGTGGTGTTCAACCATGCACATGCCCTAAGCAATTTTAGTAGATAAAAATGGTAGCCACTGGTTTACTTGGTATTTATCTACCTGCGTTTAGCGCAGGGTTTCCCCCCCACCTGGCAGAAGAGGATTGGACACTTCAGGGTTCAATAACTGATGCGAATTGGTTACTTTTCATCCTGTTTGACTTGATAAATGAAATAAATTATTGGGTCCAGCCCTAGAGGTTGAGAAGAAAGTGTGTTAGTCACCCACCAAAGTGTATCCATTCCTTTAAATTGTCTTAGAATGAATTAATAAGTTACATTCTGTAGCTCAGAAATTAAAAAGAATTAGCACATTTCCAATACTCAGTTTGGGGCCATGGATAACAGGCAAGTCAGAGCAAGGAAGAGCCAACCAGTTCAGTTTAGGCTGTTTTAATGGTTGCTCATCCTCACTGGTGAGCAATATTAATGGTCAAGATGACAGAAAAATGACATTATTTGTACCATGATTTGTATAATTTACCTATGTTAACATGAACTTTTATATATAATGTATACACCTGGCAATGCTAAACTTTTGAAATGATATTTAGGGAATTTTGTGGCATAAATTCTTTTAAAAACAAACAAATAAGATGACTGTTGTAAATAGATTTCTTCACCCATAGCATATGGAGAAGCTTTCAAGATCACTGGTCAGAAAAGTAGACTAAGCATCAATGGCCCCCAATTTTTTTCTGGGTCCTCTAGGATTTCTTTTTGCTGGGCTAACTGAGCCCTTTAATCTTTTGGCTGGAGTTCATAGAATCCAGGAATCTTTGGACTGAAGGAGACCTCAAAGGTCCCTTCTTTCCAACCTGTAGATGAACAGAAATGTCCTATATAATATCCAAAACAAATATTCTTTCCATCTTTCTTCTAAGGCCTTCTTCCAGGGAATACCTACCACTTCTTGATACTACTACTCTAACTTCCTGATATACTGCTCTACTTGTTAATAACTCATTTTTTATATTGAACTAAAATCTGACTCTTAGTAACTGAATGATTTATAATGAAGTTGACTAAGGAAAAGCACAGGAAGAGACCAGGGAAGGAAGGCCAGTAGGACAAGGAATTTGAATGCCCTAAAGGATCACAAGGCTTATCATTGGCCTCAGTAGAGGTAAGTCTTGACCAACTAAATACAATTCATCAACCAAGGCCTAGCTACTGTCATAGTTAGCCATTAGGCTAAGTGTTATCACAAATGAACTATATGAAATGCTATGGCTCCAAAGAAGCATGACTTCTCCAAACCAGCTTGAACTCAAACATTTTTTGTTTTGTTTTTTGTTTGTTTGAGGTGTTTTTGTTTTTATTTTTATTTTTTATTTTTTATTTTTTTTTTTTGCTAATAATTTATTATCCATGCAGCTACAATATAGACTTACAGCTACATGAGCACACATTTAAAAGAGGTGATTTGTAAAACATTCTGCATGGAGCTTTTTTACCCACCATAATTTATTTTTTTTAATAAATTTCTTTATTTATTTTTAGTTTACCACACACGGTTCTACATAGTTTTGAGTTCCAGTTTTTCTCCCCTCCCTCCCCCCTCCCTCCCCAAGACGGCATGAAGTCTCATATAACTGTCATGTATAACTTTGCATTGAATTAATTTATGCACTAGTCAAGTCATGGAAAAGAATTTTGATCCATGGAATGAATCATGAGAAAGAAGAAACAGAACCAAAAAAAAAAAACCCCAAAAACAAAAACAAAAGAGAAGCAGAAAAGGCGAGCATGTAGTGTGCCTCAGTCTGTATTCAAACTTCGCAGTTCTTCGTCTCGATGAAGATAGCATTCTCCATCGTGAGTCCCCTGGAGTTGTCCTTGCCCCTTAGGTTGCTGAGAAAAGTGCAGTATGTCAGGGTTGGTCCTCACGGAATCCATATATCTGTGGCTGTGCACAACGTTCTCCTGGCTCTGCTCCGCTCACTCAGCATTATGTCGTGTAGGTTTTTCCAGGTTGTTATGAAGTCTGCATCATCCCCATTTCTTATGGCACAATAGTATTCCATCACCTTCATATACCACAGCTTGTTCAGTCATTCCCCAATTGATGGGCATCCCTTTGATTTCCAATTCTTGGCTACCACAAAGAGAGCTGCTATAAATATTCTTGTACATATGGGTCCTTTTCCCGCTTGCATGATTTCTTTGGGATACAACCCTAGAAGTGGTATTGCTGGGTCAAAGGTTATGAACATTTCTATAGCCCTTTGGGCATAGTTCCAAACCGCCCTCCAAAATGGCTGGATCAGCTCACAACTCCACCAGCAATGTAACAATGTTCCAATTTCCCCACATCCTTTCCAGCATTTATCATTCTCCTGATTTGTTATTTTAGATTTGATTATGGTGGGTGGGGGGCGGAGCCAAGATGGCCACATGAAGGCAGCGTCTTACCGGAGCTCTCTCACAAGGTCTGTCAGATTCCTATAAAAAAGTGAATTTGAGCAGATTTGAGAGAGTCAGAAACCGCCAGCAGTCTGCGTGGGGCAAATTTCCGAGCCGGGAGAGTCTGAAAGGCCGGAGGAACGAACCTGCAGGCTCGGAGAGTGCTCGGTGCGGAGCTGCTCCAGACCAAGGCGGAAGCGGCTGGCCGAGAAATCCACGTGGGAGACGGGCTGGGAGAAAGCTGGGAGCCCGGAACCGGCAGAGATCCCCAGGACTCCCAACACAGTACGGCAGTTTATTTTTATTTTTAATGTTGCTATCTCCTAAGACCCACTATGATCACACAATATTTAGAGATTTGTGAAAATCAACATGACTGCTAATTCTTAATTGATTAGCTTTATTTCTAACGTAATGTGTGTTGTCCCTGTAATGTGTTTGTCTACATGGGTTTGTCTAAATGCAGTCGATGGGAAGGATAACTCAGGAATCTTGACCACCCTTATCCAAGACTTTTATATCCCCTGAAGGAAATCCAAAGAGGGGACCACTAGGCAGACCACTCTGTTCACCTTAGAAAGAGAATAACAGACTAGAATCATATGTATAATTAGTCAAAGGAATATTGTTTTTCTTAGATTCAAGCTATGCTCCTGGTTGCTCTTCCTTAAAAAGGAAGGAACACCTCTAAGTTTATGACCATGGAGGCTTGTTTCCTTCCTACCGACTTTTAGTCCACAAAAAACTATCACAAATTGGTGAATGGTGATTAATCAATTTATTTAAGAATATATAGTAAACAGAAATCTGAAAAGTTAAGTGATTAGCCCATGGCCATGCAGATAATCAGCATTGAAGGCAAGATATGAATTCAGATCTTCTAGATTCCAAATCCAACACTCTAGGTACTATACTATATACCTGTAGTCTTTTGGAGTTCAGAAAATGCAGAGAAAGAAGCCCAGGAATAAGTGATAGTAGCAACCCACTCTGAAAAGGGGAGCCTAGACAGTGTAGAGATCAGTCTAGGTAGCACCCACCCACCAGAACAGTAACAATAATATAAAACCATAGCCCACAGGCAGAAGCATGGACAGCCTGGGTAGTAGCCCAGGCAATAGTTGGAAAGTAACCGAGGAAGCAATGTGCTAGGCCACAGAAAGCAGTGCCTTGGGAGGCAGAGTGGGTATGCAGCAATGTGACAAAAGTGAGAGCACCATGGCAGCCAGGACCCTAGCAGCCCCCCGTTTATTACACTGTTCTGAGAAGTCCCCATTCACCCCATCACCTGCAAGGATGAGCTGGTAGAAGTTATGCTCAGAAGTGGACACTGGTCTCCCCAAGTGCCTAGGTCATTTTTGGTCAGAGTTTAAAAGATGAATTGCCAGGAGCCTGGATGCTGTGAAACCAGTCTGTTGGATTTTAAGTTAACTGGCCCACAGATGGATGGATATCACAGGCATTCGAGCCTAGAGGAACCAGTGGGCACTGTGAAGGAGACTCAAGTGGCAGCATGAGCCAGACAAATTGAACCACCAACATCAACTTGGAAATTACCTTTCCTTGGTCTCTGATGGAACCAAACCAAGACTTTGAACCCAAGAGCCTTGGGAATAACAGTATCCAGAAAAAGTCTAGACCTGCTTCTCTGAAGCCTTTATTGAGGGAGAGATCATTAAGGAGAAGGACTCAACTTTCTTCATCATCACCAGCAGGGCTGACCAAGTGCCACCAAAAGATAGATGGGCACAACCTCCTACCCCCTACTACTAGACAACCTTGCATTCATCCCAGTCTTCTCAGTCATTGTCTGTGGCAGTAGCTACTGTAGAGAAGAGGCCATTGATCCTTCCCAACTGCCAATCAGCTATCACCTACATAACAGTGAGCTCTGGGAGAAAGACAGAAGATAGCACATATCAGGCAAGTCAAACTAATAACACCACTTTGACTAAGGTCTTCTGTTGGACCCTAGTGGAGGTAGACCAGCACTGAAACCCAAGAGCCTTTGAAGCGGTAATGCTCCAAGCCCTGGTTTGCTGACATCCTGGGAAGCAACCCCTATGTAGAAGCAGCCAATCATGCTTAAATGTGCAATAGACAGCTATTGAAGACCCAGAAAAGAAAGTTTTTGCTCCCAAAGTTGTTGGCACCATGAAATGGCTCAACTTCAGAAACTGATACCATTTTATGGATTGAAATGTCCTTAAAGAAGAAGTATTACCATAGGCTTTAGCACAATACCCAAAGGAACATGGAACTTTTCCATCCAACTTGAAGCTGAAATTTTTGGAATTGGTATCTGCCCTGTTAAAACATGAGATCCTTCAAAGTAGGGATAGTCTATTAGCATCCTCAGTGCTTTGCACATAGTATGGGTTTAATTGGTTTCATTCACTCATTCATGGAGTGGCCTAAAACTTCAATGTGTAATCTTCTTCTGAGGCTGAATTTGGTGCTTTCCTTGTGGCTGCTTTTACTTGGGAGTCACTGAGTAAATATTGATAGGAGAAGGCCAAGGAAAGCTCTGCCCCCTTTTAACTCTGCTTAGGAAAACTATTTATCTAAATTCTCAGACTGCATCATCCTATGTTCCAGCCAAAGAGAATCCTACTCTAGGGGCACATACCCACAGTCACTGAGGTGGTATTTTGGCAACAATAAAAGACCATTTGCACGATGTTGTTCTAGTGTGTGTATTTTGTATGCACGTGACCATGTTGAACTTTTTTTTTTCACTTTAGTTCCCATTTGGGTAATAAAATATTCGAGAGAAGTATTCCATGCAAAAGCCTGGTCACAGGTGGATGAATTCTGAAGAATGACATTAATAAGCTGGATTATGTCCAGAAGAGGATGGCGGAGATGATGAGGGGAACTCAAAACTATACCGTTCAGTTTAATTCAACAACCATCTTGTTTTTTTTAAACCTTTTTTAAGCACCCAAGCCTAGCAGGCACTGAGTGAGGTGCTAGAATTACAAAGGTATAAATTGAAAGGGCCCTTAAGGGGAGTTTGTTCTCTGTTGGGTATGTACCTCAAAGTTCTGAGAAGGCAGAGCAGGCAAGAATGAGAACATGGCACTGGGGCTCAGTTTTGAAGGAAGATAAGGAGTCTCAGAAATGAAATTGAGAGAATGCATTCTAGGAATAGGGGATTGTTTTTGTAATTCAGGGAGGTGAGAATTGGAATGTCAAAGCTCAGGAAAGAGCCAGAAATTCAGTTTATCTGGAATTTCAAGTCTGTGAAAAGGAGCAGGAGGGGGGAAGACATATTTATCAAGTGCCTACTATGCACCTAAAGTATTTAACAGGTTACAAATATTATCTCACTTAATCTTCAAAACAACCCTGTAAGGTATATTCTCTTACTACTATCTCCAGGTTCCAGTTAAAACTGGGGCAGGCAGAAATGAAGTGACTTGACTAAGGTCACACAGCAACCAAGAATCTGAGGCTGGATTTAAACTCAGGTTTTCTTAATGCTAGGCACAATGCTTATCCACTGGCCCATCTTGTTTTCTCTGTAGTATGAAATAAACCTGCAAAGTTGGGATCAGATGGGGGAGGGCCTTAATCATGAAACATTTTTATCCTAGAGTCAATAGGGAGCCACTGGAGATTTTTGAGCATTGGGGTGACAACGCCAGAGCTGTGCCCTGAGGACATTATTTTGACAACTATTTGGAAGATGATTTGGAGAAAGGGAGAGACTGGAAATAGAAATGTCAACATAAAGGCTATGAAAATAATCTAGGTAAGAGGTGCTGAAGGCTGGAACTAGTGGAGTAGCTGTATCTGTAGAGAGAAGGGATCAAGTTGAGAGATGTTGTGGAGAAAAAAAAACAATAAGACTTGGTGATATATGAGAAAGGGAAAATGGAAAGGTTAAGGATAACTCCAAAGTTACAAACCTGGGTGACGAGGATGATGCTGGCACCTCAATAGAATAAAGCAATGTTTCAGCAAAAGGTAATATAGGATGGTAGAATGTAAAAAGAATTGACTAAAGTGTCAAAGAACATGGGGCAAATCCCACTCTCCATGAGTACCACAAGTGAAATCTTAAGCATGCCATTTAAATTCCTTGGAGTTCAATTTCTGAATCTATAAAATTAAGAGATCATAGTAGATTCAACCAGTCATTAAGCCCTTATTTTATGCTAAACACTGGGGATAATAGATAGGCAAAAAATACAATCTCTGACCTCAAGGACCCCGCTTTCTAATGAGGAGGTGACGGAGAGAAAACTGCATACATACAAGATAGAGGGCAAATGGAAGTTTGCCTCAGATCTTTGAAGCCAATGTCTATGATGTCATGGCTGACTAAAAAAAAAAAAACTATGGATGATTATCTGGGAGGGGTTTAGGTGGATGCTTCAAATACTTGAACAGCCATCATTACTATATTACACCAAGATAGGTACCAATATTTTCTCAGACCCCTGGCTAGCAACTTAGGTGTCATCCTCCTTACTCTCATCTTCCATACCCAATCTGTTGCTAAGTAAGGCTTATAAATATCACCTTTACAACTTGTCTCCAATATACTCCTTTCTCTCCTCTGACATTGCCACCATCCTGACACATGATATCATCTCACAGCTTGCCTATTGCAATAACCTGCTGCTTGATCTCTTTGCCACAAGTTTCTCCCCACAACATCTTCCATTCATCTGTAAAAGGAATGGTTCTAAAGTCTACATCTGATGCCACTCCTCTACTCAAACTCCAGTGGCTTCTTATCACCTGCAAGATAAATATAAAAATCCTCTGTTTGTACTTCAAAACCCTTCATAATCTGCCCCCCACCACACACACATACCTTTCCAGTCATATTACACCTTACCTTCCACCTCGTACTCTTTGGTCCAGTGTCATTGACATCCTTGCTCCTCTTCTAATAATAAACTTCTATGACTCTGAAGGAGAAAATGACACTGATGATTTTGTACAGCTCTGCCTCACTTAAATCCAATTTATGGGCAAGTCAAGACATCATGTTTGTGATGTGATTGGTCTTCTTTGAGAATGAAGGATGTGCTACAGTAACAACAACAAAAATAAAAACAAGAACAGCATGTCCCCATCTCTGGGCATTTTCAAGGGCTATCCCTCATCCCTGGGATCCTCTCTCTCTTATCTTTGCTTCCTAGCTTCTCTGGTTTCTTTTCAATCCCAACTGAAACTCCACTTTCTATAGAAGCCCTTCCTGTTCTCTGTTAACGCGTCTGCCCTCTCTTGATCATTTCCAACTTATTCTGCATGTAGCTTGCTTGTACACAATTGTTTAGATGTTGTCTCCCCCATTAGATTGTGAATTCCTCAAGAGTAGGAACTGTCTTTTTGCCTTTTGTACTTTGCACAGAACCCAACAAATAAGTATTAATAATATAAAATGTTAATTAATAATAATGAGGTAATAAAAATAAATGTATTGACTCACTTACTGACTGACTGGTGTGGCACATACCTTGTGTAGAAAGGAGGGCATCCCATTACTGAGGCTTCAGAATGGATATCAGAATATGGTGGTGAACAAGTTGCAGACTAAAAATTGAGGCTGTGTTGTTCCTTGGGGTTTTGCAGAATGTTGAAATTCAAGGGCCCTGAAGAGAAACATCCAAAACTTATTGCTCAAGAAGAAAATCAGGGCAATGTTTTAGTGCCAGATCAGGATAACAGAATGGAGGGAGGGATACAAAACCAACCATTTGGCTCAACCTGTCCCCTCAAAGCCTGTTTGAATTGTCTTATGGCCCTTCTTGTTCTAATACTTGATTAGAAGCTCTAGTCACAGAATCTCAGAATCGGAAAGCACTTAACAGCGTCATTTATTCCAACTTGTAATTGGCTAAGGAGCTTCTCTCTAACAAACACAAGAAGTAGCCATGGAACTTTTTCTCAGAAACTTAAAGTGACAGGGAGCTCACTACAGTGAGCAAGGAAGCCCATTTCATTTTCAGACTACTATGGTATTGAGAATATTCCTTATATAAAGCATCCTAAATCTGCCTGTCACAACTCCCCCCCCCCGCATGGCCCTTATTTTTTTTTTTCTGGGGACAAGCAGAAAATGGCCAAATCCCACAGATCTTTCCTAAGAAAGAACTTCAAAAACTTGAAAACTACTACCAAGTCTTCCCCCTTCCTCAGAACCCCTCTCCCCAAGCTTCTAAACTCACATGTCCAGTTGTTTTAACTAATACGTGCCTGGCATGATCTCTAATTCTCATTTTCCTACTCATTTGTCTTCATTTTAATAGTTAGCCTCCTCACATCACCACCATTTTATACTTAAGAGATCTGCAGTCCAATCTGAGATGATTTACCCAAGCTCACAATGATTATTGGCAGACAAGGAGGTAAGGTCCACATGTCCCAATTCACCAAGTTTAGTATTCTTTTGTCTATACCATATCCCATCACTTCAATTCTATTTGACAAATATTTATTAAGCATGCGTTATGTGCATCGCACTATACTAGATATAGAAAATACAAAGAAAGTAGAGGAAAAGAGTCCCTACCCTCAAATAGCTTACATTCTACGGCACAAAGAATGGAGGATTATAATACAACATGCTGGCATATACATAAGCAAACACAAAGTAACTGAGATGCTATGAACTGAGATTAAGAAAGGCCTCTATAAGAGGTAATGCCTGAACTTTGTTTGATCATAAAGATGACAGCATATTCATCTAGAATGGGGAGATTTGTCTTTGATTTTCACTAGTACAATTTTTTCATGTATAACATAATTAATTACTTGAGTAGCCCAAAGTATGTTGGTTTACAAATTGACCTGCCTTTAAAAAGTGATATATGTATTACACAAAATTCAAATATATATTTTATATATAATATATGCATACACACATACATATGGAGAGAGAGAGAAATATATATATATATATATATATATGTATGTGTGTGTGTGTGTGTGTATATGTATGTATGTATACAAACTATCTTGGGCTATTATAAACCATTGACTGCCCAGAAATTAATCTCATTTTCTACCTCCATGATGTAGGGCACCTTTTCTTTTAGCAGAAAGATTGGTTTCATTTGGAAGTTATTACTCCTTGGAGGACCAAAGCCTATCCCAAGATGCCAATGTTTGCTTTTCCTTTGAAGTGTGATAGCTAGAATGATTTCCCCATCTGTATGGATTTTTTTCACTTCCTAAGTAGTGTTCCATCATGACAGAGACCTAGGTTCCATAATGGAAATATGCCTCATTAATCAACTCTATTATTTAGGGGGAGTAATGAACATTTTGCTATTTGACATCTGGTAGTGATTTACAGTAACAGGAATGCTCAGTTTACAAAAGTGCACATGCTGGATGTGATTTGGGAGGGGGAAGGGATAAGAGGCCATTTTAAATTTTCCAATTGCTTTTCTTGGCCCCCAAAAAGGACTATCAGGGTATGGTTAGGTATTAAAGTGCTTGTTGATTTACAAATAACTGGCTTAGAGAAAAAATGCAGTATGAACTATGTAATGCATAAAATCTGTTGTTTATGTAGATCTGTGTCTGGCTCAAAACCAGTTGTTAGTGAGTGATATCTAAACATAAAATAATCTCTACATAAACTGTGGGTTGGTAAAAAATGTAAGCACTTCATATGTGTGTATGTGTGTAGTCTGAAAGAAGGTATTCGATATTCACTAAAATAAATTATTAGTGCAGGGTTTGATTATGCACACAAGGTTGTTGTACCAAGGTCAGTTGTGGAGCTGGGCTCTCACCAAAGAAAGCTAACCAAGTAGAATATAGAATCACAATATCTGATCTATGGCATAAAGTGAAATTTATCATTTACTTCAAGTTGACTTTGCTACTGCGTAAGGAGACCTTTAATGAATACATCATCATTAACAACCGTGTATCCCACCCTTGAGCCATTAAAGCACAATCAGTAACTGGCTTCATGGATGTATTGCCTTACAAATAACATTGATGCTATGTTAATGATTAAAGTTTTTTTTTTTAAATCACTCAGCTGGAGGCTGAAAGAAAAATGAGATTAGTAAGGTTTTTCAAATCATGAGAATTAAACATTAATATCTGGTTGTTTAGATTTGAGGCATAGAATTCTTTACACTGTTATATACTAAGAAATTGGCATTTTGTCTATTTTAATAAATTCCATATGTAACAAATGGGTGAGTCTACATGGTACAGCTATGGCAGCTTTGGTGGAGAGCATTTTAAGAAGTTGCTTTGTCCAGGCCAAAGTCATGATTTCCATTAAGTCATGTCCCCCTCATATTGGTAAAAGTGGGTTCCTAAAGAATCTTGGTGCCTAATTAGTGAGGGGTGCCTTAATTAGTGTGTATGGTGAGGCTCATGATTACCATAGTTTTAGGACAGAAGGAAGAGGACTAGGATATGAAAGAAAGTAAAATCAGAAACCTGATTTTAGAACAACTGGGCTTTGACCAGGGCTTCCATCCATGGAGCTGTACCTTATCTATGAAACAGCACTTTAGCATGATGTCCTTGTTCTTCATGGTTCTCCACTGGCTCAATTCACATGGCAGAACCACCCCTTACCCAGCACTACATTACCACTCAAAGATTTCTTTTCCACTTTCCTTCATCTCTCCATTCCCTGCCACAATCTTCCCCCAAGTTTGAACAAGAAATTCTAGGAAACATTCAACCTCCTCTCTCAGAATTATTGGACTTTGGGTTAACTCTTCTTGTACCATGTCCCTTCTCCCTCACTGAAATTGTTCTGAGGAACCAATTCCTCCTCACAGTTATTTCCTTGGAGTCCTTATCACTTTCAAGTAGATTTTTTTTTACATTTTTTGAGGGGGGAAGGCAGGGCAATTGGGGTTAAGTGACTTGCCCAAGGTCACACAGTGTGTCAAGTGTCTGAGGCCAAATTTGAACTCAGGTCCTCCTGACTCCAGGGCTGGTGCTCTACTCACAGTGCTATCTAGCTGCCTCTCGAGTAGAATTCTTAATGATCTTTGGACTTCTTGGTTGTTGTTGTTCACCCTTCATTTTTGAAGAAAACCAATGACATCACAGAATGATCTCGACTGTTGGAGTGAATTGGATTTAAGTGAAGTAGAGTTGCACAAAATCAGCCTCACCCTTTCTTCCAGAGTCATCGAAGTCTAGTGGCAAGACAAAAGTCAAGATGACCAGCAATGGCCTGGGATGCAGTGGATGACCTTGGTGTTTTCCATGCCTGACCCAACTCTTAGTGTTCTATAGCACCTGCTTCAGTCCCCTTTATGGCCATTGGAACAAATTATTCTCATCCACCCATTCCACTGGAGGAATCCTTCACATGCTTGGGGGTAGACATCCCCCTAACTCACTGATCAATCTGAGGCCTGTTGGTTAACCTCAACCTGGGTTAGCCCATCTGCCAAGATGGTTTTACCAGGGTGTGGTCACTGCACATGCACTTGCAGCCACAGGTGAGAGTTGGAGGACAGGAGGACACCAAAGGTGGATGAGCAACTCTGAAAAGGGCTTGGGAAGCCTTCACAATTGAGGGGCTAGTCCTCCCTTAACACCTCAATCTCGTGGCTATTAGCCTTCAGTAAAAGTAAAGTCTACCTTGACTTGACACTCTTGATTCTTGATACTCTTTGCCTCCAAGCTTTTCCTACAACTCCTTTACCTTTTCTCCCTTTATACACTCAAGCCGGAGGCTGTTTGGTGCCTGATATGCATTAGCCAAGAGGTAGGCTCCACAGTAGCATAAAAATAGAGGGTCAATAGGCTCAAAAAGCTTTTGCCATTTTCAGCAAATAAAGCCCAACATTTAAAATAATTACCAAACACAGTAGAGGAATACAAGACATGGCATTTATAGATGGTTTTAAAGAAAAAGAGAGGCTGATCACAGATGACTCGATGATGAGTCTTGCCAACACAAACCCCTTACACAGATTTTTTTAGCCATTGCAGAAGTTAAAAGAATTAGGAGATTTGAGAGCTGGAAAGAATTTTGGAGATCAACATCTCCTCCAGCTCTCTGATGCCTTGGAAGGTGAGCTAATGTGCTAGTTAGAGCAAGAACTTGGATATGAACCCATCTTTTGATAACCAGCTCAAGCACAGAGCAGAGTCTCTTGTTCATGTCTTCACAAAGGTGGAAATTTGAGTCAAGGAAGTCTAGAACTGGCTTATACCTTCAAACACTCCAACCCACCTCCTGGCCAAATATTTGTTTGGTATCCTGGAGACACACATGTATATTTACATTTTTGGTTTCTGTAATCCAAACATCTCTAATTCCAAAATGGATAATGAGCATTTCAAACTAAAACTAGACTAGCATGGGTGACCTTGAGTATAATATTCTTCAACTGTGTTGTTAAGGTGCAAAGTAATGTAGAAGCTTATATAGTAAGACTTGAAGAAACTATAAACTCTCATATAAATGTTTCATTTATATGAGAGTTTATAGTTTCTTCAAATCTTACATAAAGTTCAAACAAAAGGAAACCTGATTAAAGACAAGATTCTTTTTTTCTAAATGCTCCTCTTTGAAGATGGCATTGGACTAATTATATGTAGCACATCAAAACCTCTTTACTGAAATCTACAACAATGGGAAAGAGATGGGCCCAAGCATCAACTCAGTTAAAACAAAGTGAATGGCAAATCTGTACTGGCCAGGTTATTGGGTCAGGCAGCTAAATTAGTAGGTTTTTCTATTAACACATCCATGTGGATCTCTTGGACAGACGTTCTCAAATGATCTAGCTGATCACGAAGTAATCGGCGTCAGAATTATATAAGTGGAGGGATTTAGGTTGGTTCATATTTGAAACTGTAGCTTTCTTTCAGTGATACCACACTGCTCTGGACTGACCCATCCTTGCCATCCTTTGGAGATAGCTTGGAACAATTTCACAAGTCCCTTTGATTAACATCAGGATTGCTTGTCTGGGTGGTGATACATGCCTGCAAGTCATAGAACACTAGTTTTGAAAGGATCAAAATTGCAGGTGATTAAAATTCAATTTAATTGGGATTTACAAAATACCTACAATGTCCCAGATGCTGTGCTAGGTGAGGATACAAAGATAGAATTAAAACAAGCCCTGTAATCCTTGGAAACACCATCTATACTTCTAGGGGAAGGTCACAGGTCTGATACAAAGGTCAACTTGTTAAAATAGGGGATAATGGAAGAGTTGACTAAAATAAAACAAGAAAAAGGCAAGACAAAGATTAGGCACCAATAACCTGTAGCATGTTCCTAATGATTACTCGTCTATGAGAACAGAGAGAAGTTACACAAACATTATTGTGTATACAAAAGACTATAAAAGGGGGCAGGCCAGTCATGTAATCAGCATTAGAAATAATAAAGAGACACATTGGAAGGTGTGAAATATTAACAGAATCAAAATACAGCCTCTCCTCCACCTTTTGTGTAGATTCTATTTTGGGGATTTGCACACACACACACACACCAAATATGGTGGCAATCAACAGGGTAAGAGGAAGGTGGAAATTGAAATTTGGATTCATGAGGACACTGTGTGCCAATGAAATCCCAAAGTACTCAAATTATTTTGCAAAGTGTTTTTATATGCATGATTTCATTCAATGACCATTTTTATTCTGCATAGTCAGACAAAAATTACCATTTAGGAAAGCTCCTTTCCCTCACTTTCAGTTAAAGGGATAATATCGATGAAAGTAAGACAAGTATTGTCTATATCATCTGGGTATTTTTGGTTAAATATACGTAGTGGTCCAAGTAAAACTGGCACTCTTTCATGCTAGGGAAGATCTAAATGGACTTTGAACCTAACATAGTGTGGTTTTCTAAATGCTTAAGTTCTAAATCTGGAATTAGTTAAATTCCTTACACAGTATTTGTTCATGAAATAGTGTTTCTTTTTTTTTCTTTTTTAAACTTTCATGGCCAAGACTCTGAGAGAAAGCCAGATAGAATATCGGAGAGTCAGCCTCATTGTCAATGATTTTGTTCTTGGCCAGGCAGCTAGGCAAACCCCAGAACAAATGAAAGATAAGGGTCTCTCTCTTGTTAAAAAAAGACCAATTTCAGCGTTGAGCTTGAGTCTTATTATTTAAAAAAATAAGGTGAATTAGATCATTTGAAACTTCATGGGTCACCAGTTCTTTATTCTCAGAGAGACAATATAAGCCCCAAAGTAGTACACAAGATTAAGACACAAATATTATTAAAATTATGTTTCCAATATGAAGGTTAGATGACAGTATGGCACAGTAAAAAGAAGTCTAGCCTTCAAGTCAGGAGGACCTAGGTTCAAATTTGGCCAATCTAATCTTAGCTATGCAACCAACCTCTCAGTGCTCTAAGCAAAAATATGTAACTAAATTACAGACAAGTTTCTAATCTCTGTGACTAGAGGTAGTTCCCGTTGTGGGAGTTTCTTATAACAATAAAATCACGTGTCTTGACCAAAATAATATTGATGAGAGTGTCTGCATTCTGAGACCATCTCTGAAGTCCCACAGTTGTGTGATTGATATAATGAGGTCATTTCTCTGCATTCATAATTTGTCAGTATACCACTTGAAGGAAAGGCTATCATTATTTTCCCTGACTGGAATAGGGGCTGACTCTTTGGCTTTAGATGTGTCCCTTTTGTGCCATATCCTAGAGCAGACAGAAAACAAAGCCATCTTCACCCATTGTAGACTATTCCCCAATGATTCCTACTTTAAAAGCCTTATCTATGGCTAGCCCTAGATGAAACTATTAACTAAGATGACTTTGTTTCTCTTTTTCCTATTGTAGTCTTCTAATTCTTAAACTCACCCACCCTCCCCAAATATCAAATAGAATTTCAGACTGTCAAAAGGCCAGCATAGAGTAATGGATTGTGAGATGGAGTCCCACAGATGCCATTTGCTTCCTGTCCCTTGAGTTACCCACTATGTATGTTGCTTATGCATGATGGTAGTCTGGGCCTAACTATTTAAAATAGAATAAGATAATCCATGAGACAGCACATTCTGAGAGAGAAGTGGAAGGTAGGTTTTTTACACTTCACAGTCAGAGGGCTGATTCTTTACGTGTTCTCACGATGGAAGCCCTAAAATAGCATCCTGAAGGGAAGATCTGGCAGACCATGATTTTTTCCCAGCATAGTAACCAGCATGAAGATAAAGCAGTAGACCACCTCCTGAGGGGTCAAGCCTATGGTATGGAAAGAAGGAAGAAGTGAGGTTAAGAGGAAGAAGGGAAAAGAGGAACAGGAAGAGAAATAAGTTGCATTCCAGCACCTTTATCCAATTACAAAACAAACAAACAAACAAAACAATAATTTTATCCACCTTGGTAAATAGTCCATTAAATATTAATCACAATAGAAAACAACAGAATGGCAATTTGTCCTGGGACCATTTCAATTTGAACTCCACAGAACATACCATGGGAAGAATGAGGTTAATAATTTGTATTTACATAGCATTTTATGATTTATGAAATACTTTAAATCTCCTCCCTCAATTAGATTTTGAGCTCCTCGAGGGCAGGGACATGCTTTTGGCTTTCTTTGTATCCCCAGTGCTTAATACAGTACCTGGCATATGACAAGCACTTACACTTGTTGGCTGACTAATGAGTACATTATTTCATTTGAACCTAAGGACCACCCAGAAAGATAGGTAAACTGAGACTAAAGAGGTTACGTGACTTGCTCATGGTCAGATCTGGCAAATGTGGGCATTTTCAGTGGAACCTGAGTCTGTCTGCATCCAAGTACAGCAGAATATAATGTCATTGGGCTCCATGATGCCTACATCATCCCAGTAGGTCTGACCATTACCTTTGGAAGGTCAGTGTGGCATAAATGGTAAGGCAAGTTAAAGGGATGACAGAGAGAGACAAAAAAGAGATGGAAGGGTTAAAAAGGGAGAAGTGAAAAGCAAGGCTTTACCATATGTAATTGATACTAGAGACCTCTGAACATTTGCTTTGGTGTTCTCTGCTGCTTTGGGTATGTTTGTGGTCCCACTTCATTCCATTTATTCTTTAGCTGTGGATCAATTTCTAAATTGTTCTGAGAAAGCCATAAAATGAAAACTTGTCAGTAAAGAAAAATGGTCAGTTGAAGTTCTGAGAGCTTTTATTTGAGGCAGGTTGGTGGTGAAGGTTTAATGTGAAGAATATCTCCCACAGTGGAGAATAGTAAAGTGTCATCTTCAAGCTGAGTACCGTGTTGTGGATGAGCCCCACAGAGGAGCAAGAGAGGCTACGATAACTCAAGCAAAGACTTAGAATTATAAATTGTATGTTCCAGTGTTCCCATCTACCGTGCTGAGACTGAATAGCCAGGCTTCATAAAATTAAAAAGGAGCCAGAGATACTGATTCAATCGACCTAGCCCCTCCCTGCAGATCCCTCAGTCGGAAGCTTGATGAAGGGTGTATGTTGTCCAATCATGCCATTTTTGGTGATAATACTGATAATAGCTGGCATTTATAACATTTTAAGGTATACAAATGGAGTCAGTGTGATATAATGGAAGGAGTATAGATAAATGAATGAAAGAAAATAAATGGAAAAGCATTTGTAGAATACTTCCTATGTGCCAAGCACTGTGTTACATACTGGAGATACAAATACAAACAGAAGATAGTTTTTGGCCTCAAGGAACTTGCATTTTAATTGGGTAAAAATAACATACAGGGAGAGAGAATTGGAAGGGGTGACAGTGTTGTTTGGGGATGTTCAGTAAGGGCATACAAAGAGAAGATGAAGTGAAAGCTCACCTATCAGAGTCAAGGGTCTCAGAGGTGTGGTCAGGGTTGTGGTGGGAGAGAACTAGGGTGTACGGGAACATGGTTTAGAGATGGCCAGAAAGAGCACTGGGCTGGAATTCAGGAAGATTTGTGTTCAAATCCCACTTCTGACATAAACTAGCTGTGGATCTGTGCACTGATTATACAAGACCACAGATTTAGAGCTAGAAAAGACCTTAGTCAAACCCCATTTCTTTTTCTATTTTCATGTTATTGGTTAAATTAATCTTAAGCATTGTTACTTTGACTGTGCAATTAGAAAATAGATTTCACTTTCCAGAAGAGGAAAATGAGTGCCAGAGAGGTGTCCAATGTTACACAGGTAGTAAATGACAGATGAAATATTTTAACTGAAGTCCTCCTCAAAATACAACATGCTACTACAACATGGGGACTATAAGGTGTTCAGAAAGGACTAGCACCTTTGGTGTGAGGGCTTGTCAAGCCCTTTTCAGGGCTGCTCATACATGCTTGGGGTCCATCTGATTTTCCCATCATTCACCTGTAGTTCCAAGAAGCTGTAGCATTCAAAGTGGCTGCCCTCCAGTAAAACTGTCTCACCAGACGGGCTAAACCAGGTTGAAAGTAACAGACAGTCCCCAAAACTCTGATTGTTTTGACTTTTGTCCTACCATCGAACCTTGATGACTCTGGAAGAGAGAGTAAGGCTGAAGACTGTGTGCAGCTCTGCCTCAAATCCAATTCCTGAAGTTTGTGAACTGAAACCTATTAACAACACTGGATAGATAAGAAGTATAATTATTATAATCATTGGAGGACAGGTCACACACCTTCCCCTAAAATCTGTCATTTGTAAAATGTGAATGTGCCCTGTTATATTTTTTCAGTTCATACTACAGCTATGGGTCTATTGATACTAAAAAGAATGGTGCACCAACTAAAAATCCCACAGCTAGCTACTACATCCTTAGGTACTGAGTTTGAAGATTAAGACCAAATCACTAAGGAGACTTCAACCACCAGCTAAAAGGTAAGTAGTGGCTTCTGAATGAGAGTTAAAAGTTATTTATAGGGTAAGGATAGTAATTGGAACTGTAACTTTATTGGGATAGAGAACTCCTAGGTTAAAAAGCAAACAAATAAAACAACAAAAACAACAAAAAACCAACCCAAACAAAAACAAAACAAAAACACACCACCCTCCACCAATGCAGGTCAGAGCCTTAAAGAATTGTCTAGCCTTGAGAGCTGAAGTTATTTGTCCAGTCTTTTAGACAGTCTAGATCTCAGGCACGACTTCACGGCAGGGCTTCCTTTCTGGAATCTCAGCTCTCTACCCACTTTAGCCATTCATTTCGTCCTCTTTGTAATGGTACAGAATTTGACTTTAGGTATACATTTTCTTAAATGGCTATAAAATATAATTTCCAAAGTAGCTCTTAGATAATGCATGTGTATATAGACAGAGAGAAGAAGAAGAAGAAAGAAGAAAGAAGGAAGAATAAGGAAGAAGGAAGAGGAGAAGGGAGAAGGAAAGAGGATGGAGAAGGAAGGAAGAGGGAGCAGGGGGAGTGGGGGAGAGGAGGCAGAGGGGAGGGAGAGGAGGAGGAAGGGGAACATGAGGAGGAGGAGAAGATTGAGAGACTAAAGAGAGAGGAGAGAGAACAGGAGAGGAAAGGGGAGAGGAGAAAGGGGGGAGGGAGAGGAGTGGAGGGGGGAGAGGGAAGTGGAGGAGGAGAAGAGAAGATAAAGATAGAGACAAATATAGAGATACAGAGACAGGGCAAGGCAGAGACAGGGAGAGAGACAGGGCAAGGCAGAGAGAGGGAGAGAGACAGGGCAAGGCAGAGAGAGGGAGAGAGACAAGGCAAGGCAGAGAGAGGGAGAGAGACAGGGCAAGGCAGAGAGAGGGAGAGACAGAGAGAGAGAGAGAGACAGAGAGAGAGAGACAGAGACAGAGAGAGACAGAGAGAGAGACATAGAGAGAGACAGAGAGAGAGAGACAGAGAGAGAGAGAGAGACAGAAAGACAGAGACAGAGAGAGACAGAGAGAGAGACATAGAGAGACAGAGACAGAGAGAGAGAGAGAGACACAGAGAGAGAGAGACAGAGAGAGAGAGACAGAGAGAGAGAGAGACATAGAGAGAGAGAGACAGAGAGAGAGAGAGACAGAGAGAGAGAGAGAGACAGAGAGAGAGACAGAGAGAGACAGAGACAGAGAGAGACAGAGAGACAGAGAGAGAGAGAGAGAGACAGAGGGAGAGAGAGAGAGAGAGAGAGAGAGAGAGAGAGAGAGAGAGAGACAGACTTAAATGTGTAAATACATGTTTAGGCCTGTGTAGAACTAAGTCAAAAGTTCAGCTAATCTTCAAGGAGAACTCATCTTGTAGCAGTTACTATACGAGTATAATCTGCTACTTGTTGGTAGTGATGGACCTCACTGAAGGCTTAAACACCTTTTAAAAGTTTATTCTTGGAGCTTCAAATCTAAAAGGGTAAAAAAAAATTACAAGAGAGAAGCAGCTGATTCCAGTTTGACTGCAAAGGCAATCAAATTGACCCTGCATTGATGATGATGATGATAACTAATAACTCCAATTAATATAGTGTTTAAGTTCTTTAGGTATTTTCTTTTACTGATTTTTTTCTTAGCTGACAAATTACTTTCTCTTTTTTAAAACTTAAAATTCTTTTCAATGAACAAACTTTTCTTCCTTCCCTATCTCCATCTAAAAGGAAGAGAAGAAGAGAGAGAGCAAGGAAGGAAAAAAGGAAAGGAATAAGGAAAGGTAGGAAGAAAAGAGGGAGGGAGGGAGGGAAGAAGCAAGAAAGAGAGGGAGGGAGGATGGAAGGAAAGAAGGAAAATGAAATTTTAGAAAAATGAAATAAAAAGAAGGGAAATAAAATAAGACCTTTTAAAATACACATAATCAAGCAAAACCAATTCTCACATTGACCAAAACATCTACGTCCCAAAATGTGTGTACCCTTCTGCATTCACCTTTCTGTCAAGAGGTAGGTTTATAAGAATCATGGTGGATTAGCGAATCCTTAAGTCTTTCAAAGTGGAACTGTTTCCTCAAAAGTCATGAGTATATACCCCATCCTTTCCCCCCAAAAAGCATCACTTGAGGAATAATCAATCCCCAAACCACAGAAACAGCCCCTGGGGATTTTCTTTTGGTTCCTCCTACTCCACTTCCATTTTTTATGGAATTCAAAAAAAATATCTAATAATAATTATAGGCCCTGCTCTCCAGCAGAGGGACTTTTTATAGACCTAAAACTTGATTTAAATTTACCTTTGAAGACAATTCTGGTTCTCCATCTCTCTCTGGTGATACATTTTGTCAAAGTCTGGAGCCTACAATAAATTCAGTTTTGCCATACAGAGGAGGCATATGTGATTTTTCAGCTTTTGCCTTAATTGGAAAGCATAATTTCAGATTTCAGTTAGCACTAATAATGCTATAAATCCATCTGCATAAAGTTATCATTTTCTTTCCCAAAAACATATTTCTGTTTCTTTAGAAGGGAAACTTGAACAATGAAAAGAGACGTCGTGATTGTACATTTACTGGAGATTGTCAGACTGAAGTTGTGGCTTAAAAACCAAAGGAGGGAGATGAAATTTATATAGCAGTAGAGTTTGAGGCTTTTTGTATGTGTGTCTTTTCAGGACTATTTGAATTACATTTTGCTGATTTCACAGTCAAAGATGACTTAAGTGGTCCAAGGTAAAAGAAAAGGGGAAATAAAAATCTTCCCCTGGAAATAAGGCATTGGATAACAGAAGACTAGAAATTCCCATTTGGGGTGTGTGTGCGTGCGCACATACTCACACTCAAGTTGTACGCCTCCTCCTTTGAGGATATTTTACTGGGGAAAAAAATAGCAAACACTATTTAAGGGAACAGTAATGGAATAATTAGTAATAAGGAACAAATAAATGGTTACAAATATTCCTGGTTGGTATAATATAGAAACAAATAGCATTTTTATACATGTCTAATTACATGTATAACAAAGTTCATTACTTCTTTAATAGAATTTAGTTATACAATACTTAATTGATATGTATATTAAGCACTATAATTTTAGGGGCTATAAATACTTCCTTTTTTCCATACTTCCAGAAATCTCATTTATACCTGCCTGACCCCTCATACACACACCCAAGCATCTTAATGATTTAAAAAGCTCTTTCAGACATCAAAATCAGTATGAGCAACTATAGCAGTCTTTTCTCAGTCCCCATATGCCTTAATTTTTCTTTAGCATTTGATACCTTTTATGTCCCATTTCCATTGTCTTGAATTATTTTCTTTCCTTGGCTTATCTGACCCTGACCTATGATTCTCATCCTCCTCCTAGCTTTTTTTTTTCAACATTACCTTTTCTGTTGCTAATGATGATTTGCTGATTCTTTTTTTTCTCCTCCCATCCCTTAAAAAAGAGAATCTCCTAAGACTTTCCCTGTTCTCTCTGCCTGCTTCTGTCTCTCTTTTTTTCTTTTTTACTCTTTCTTCTTTCTTTGTGTCTCCACCTCTGTCTCTATCTCTGTCCACTTCTCTATGTCTCTCTTTCTGTCTCTTTTTTCTTTGTCTGTCTCTGTTTGACTGTCTGTGTATGTGTCTCTCTGTCTCTTTCTTCCTCCCTTTCACCTCTCTTTTTCTTTCTTCCCTATAGGTTTATAAGATTTAAAAACTAGAAGAGCTCTTTCAATTCATTTGTCTGAGCCTCCTCATTTTACAGATGAAGAACAAATATCCTATATTCTATCATGCACCAAATGATGTAGATACTCCTTTTGTAATGTTTCTCAGATTTGTCTCTTGTTCTGCACTCTCACTACAATCAACTTTATTAGAAGTACTTCATATCTGGCCTGATTGATCAACCAACTTCACCCTATGGTCAGAGTAATCTTCCAAAAATGCCACTTTCACTTCAATAAACTATAGAAGTTTAGCCAAAATGCTCTTGATATTCAAAGTTTGTTTTTTTTCCAAACTGTCTCCATTTTGCCTAATTAGCATTGTTCCTCACTCTTCCCCAGCCCAATGAAATTCATCATTTTAATCTATATATATATATATATATATACACAAAATACATATATATGCATATATATATATATAATGTATACATTTCTCAGGGGTAGAAACGATATGAGGCATTAGGGAGGGGGAGAACTGGGAAAAAGGTGTATGTAATTTCATGAGTGTGGAGAGTTGCCATTGTGGGCACTCACTCCACCAATGCAAATGCTGAATCAGAAATCTGAGTTAACATAGTATTAGAGAAATGACTGGGGTCCTGAGAAACTAAGTGACAAACCCAGCATATTGCTAGTGTATGTCAGAAGCAGGATTTGGACCAAGCTCTTTGAAACTTTCTATCTACTATAATATGACTATCAGTTCCATAGTTCTCTTTAATTATAGCCAATAACCATTCATTAAGTGACTATGATGTACTTTATGCTAGGCTTTATGCTAGGTGCTGGAAATACAAAGACAAAAATGAAAATAAAATCCTTTCCCTTAAGGAGATTGTAACAAGATAATATAAGCAATAGAAGAGCCGAGATTGAGCTTTATGTTTTTTTCTTATATTCCCCTTAAGCCCTAACACACAGTGGTTACTCATCAGGAAGCTTCTTGATACTTTGATTCTCTTTTAATTCTTTTCTGCCTTTTGTCTTTGGTCTTAGGATGCTTCCTTATCAGCACCCCCATCAGTTCATTTTGACGTGAGTTCAAACTGTGCTGGGCTCTTTATGCATGGATAACCTTGAGAAAGTCATTTAACATCTCTAAACTTCCATTTCTTCATCTGTAAATTAATGGGACAGTACTAAATGGTTTTGCAGTTTCTTTCCAATTCTAAATCTATTGTTCTATGTTCTATCCCCTCCCCCACTTACCCCTTTTCCATAAGGTAGGGTTCACGCAGACACACACAAGCAGAGTTAGGATTACCATGTGGGAATTCCACAGACCAAATTGTTTTGTTCCATGCCCAATTAGCCCCTGCCATATGAACCTGACCTCATACAACTTAGAGCAATTTTTGTCTGACCATGGGGTCAATACTGAGTTTAATATAATGGATAGAGCTCCCCGAGGCACCTTTACAATGAGCCTATTTTATAAACTGGAAAAATACTAATAAACAAATACAGCTTTAGTCAATAAACTGAAACATGTTTATCAATGGTGTCTTATTCTTTTTTTATGGCCTTACAGCCCTGATCCACTGGTCTCCCAAGCCTATGCAGAGTACAGGAGGGAAAATGAGCATCTTAATCATCTCGGTTACCTTCGTCGGCATTTTCATTTCCATCAGACCTTGCACCCAAGGAAGAGGCTCAATTTACTCTCTCATCAGGGAAGAGGAACAAGAAAAGCAGAGAAACCACAGGAAAGAATGTGTTATTTTTTGCTTAAGAAATATTAAAGTGCTCACAGTATGCCCGGCCCAATTTAGACCCGCTACATTGCGTACTACCAACTTCTGAGGGACCCACCCAAAGGACACAAAGGAAAAATAAGTTGTCTAAAGTATAAATAATTTTAAAATACATGAAAAGTGAGAGGAAAAACTGTTAGGAGACTATGTATGTATCAGCCCAGCAAGGCTGGAATCTGAAGATTCAAAAGAATGGGAACAAGGTGCCTAGGCATTTTATAACATCTAAGTTCAACATCAAAGCTGACTCCCTCCTAGCAATCCCAAACGAACCACCTGATCCATCATTCTTCCTTGTTCCTGATTCTTCATGAAATATTGCTTGTTCCTAGATTTACTTCTTGTTCCTCAGTTGTACAAAGTAGCATCTCCAGCTCCCCTTTTCTTCCCTTCCAGTTCACTGACCTCCAAATGTTTTAATTGAACCTTTCAGTTCAATTCAATTGAGCTAAAAAAAAATTGTTCATTCTCTATTGTATGCTAGTCACTATTCGGTACTGAGGATATAAACAAAACAATTGTCTTGGCCTTCAAAAAATTACATGCTATTGAGAAGAAATAGCAACTAAATACAAATAGGAAATAAATGCAAAGTAACTTTGAAGGGGTGAGAACATGTGCATGTGGATATTCATTCATCTATTTATGTGTAGATATCCATAGTGTGCCTATGTACACACACAAGCATGTGTATATATACACATACATCTACATAGATACATACACACATATACATATATGTGTGTATATATATATATATATATATATACACATGCACATAAACATTATACATGCAAGTACACACACATGTTATATTTATACCGAATCATTTTGGCATCTATAGGTTGGATGGGTTGGAGTGAGAAGACGCTGAAGACTGGGACTCTAATTGGGGTCTATGGCAATATTGTAGGAGAAAGGCAGTAAGGCCTTGAATTAGAATAGCGGCAGAAAAGTGGGAAAAAGAAAGCAGAGGCTAAAGATGCAAAATAATACTGACAAGATTTGGCATTTGATTGGATATATAGGGTGGGCAAAAGAGTGGAATCAGGTGGCACATCTAGGGACATAGGAGGATGGTAGTTTCCTTGACAGTAATTGGGAATTTCAGAAGAGGGACAGATTTGGGAGGAAAGGTAATGAATTATGTTCTTCACAGGTCTAGTTTGGGTTGTCTCCAGGAAATCCAGTTTGAAATGCCCATTAATTGGTGGCACAGTTGTAGTGCTCAGGAAGAAGAATAGTGTTGGATAAGTAAAACTGTAAATCATCTTCAATTAAACCATGGGCATGGATGAGATCACCAAATGAAAGAGTATAGCGAGAAAAGAGAAAAAAGACCAAGGGCAGAAGCTTAAGGAATAGCACATTTAGTGCACATGGTATAGCTGGAGATGCAGCTAAGCTGATTGAGAAGATTGGTCAGATAGGTAGAACGAGAACCAGGTGATAGTAGAGCCAAGAATACACAGAGAAGAGGGAGCTTCAAGAGGGAAAAACTGGTCAACAGCCTCAGATGAGTCAAGAAAGATAAAAGCTGAGAAAAAAAACACTCAGTTTGGCAAGAGATCATTGACACTATAGATATAAATATAGATCAGAGCAGTCACATATTTGTAGCTGAAAGGCACCTCACAGTCCATCTAGTCTAGTCCCCTCATTTTGCCAATAAGGATATGGAAGCCTAGTGAGGTTAAATGACCTATGTGTTCACACAGGAGTGAAATATGGACCCATCATGGCCATGAACATGGATTTGGGCATAGCACCATACAGATAAAATATGAGGGCTTTGGAGTAATATCAGATTCAGAGATAGCCTGCCAGGAGGGAAAAGAAACAACACTGTTTTTTCTTACATCACGAAGAGCATGCAAATGGGCCTTTTCTGTTAGTTAGTCTACATTTTCTCCTGATTGCTCTGTGATATATTCATTGTCATTTAGGAAAATTTGGAGTATTGTTATTAAGTCCTAATGAATTTATCTGGTTTCATTCTCCCTTTGTTTGGGTATGTTTGGCTGTTAATAAAAACAAAATTGACTCCTGAAATAGAAACTCTTTTCAAACACTCTCCAAGCTGACTCTGGATTTTTGTAACTGCCTGTTAACGTTATTCACATTTTCAGCTGACTTTATTTGAGTACACCATTTCCCCTAGGGAAATCCCTGTCCCTTAAAAGAGGAAACCTAATTATCTGGTGAGTCAGTGACAGACCTGTGAAGCACCTGTATCTTCACCCCTTGAATGTAACTTAAGAATAGGTTGTTTTTTCAATAGCAAGTTCTTCTGAAAGTAATCATGAGTAGCATGATACATTTCTCAATTAAGCTCTACCCTGGCGTACCCTTCACCTACTTAGTACAAAGGAGTGAAAATCAAATTATTGTTCTAATCCAGAGGATACTACTTCCTCCTTTGATACAGAAAGATTTGTCGCTCTACTTTGTGTTCCTTTCCTGCTCACTATCTCAATAGTCGCTAAATGTTGAGAACCTTTCAACTTAGGAATGAACACCTCCAAAAATGCCCATCATCAGGAACTACAACATATTATCTCTCTTCTCCTCCCTTCCCTGCCTCACAACACCCAAGTATTAATTAATATCAGTAATATACAGATAACTGAATGCAACTAACATCCGATTTTTCACTAAAAGAAAACTGTGTACTTAATCATCATTTATTATGATCTGCTACTCTTTCTCATAATGTCCCTATGATCTTTAACATTTATTATTCATTTCCATGCTGAGATAGTAAGTGGCTAGAGAATTTTTTTAATAAAATAATTGTTTGATTCATTCAGCATTCTTAAAGTCAAATTGAAAGATTTGTATGGAACAAAAAGTGAGAATCACAAAGTATATGTGATTCTCTAGGTAAGAGGCAGAAGAAGCGTAACATTTATTTAGACACCAGAGAATCAAACCCCAAGACCTCTAATCAAGCTTCTGTTAACTGGTCCCACCTGAGGCCTACTGAATAGGTGGGAAAGGTCTTTAATCACTGATTGGTATCACAAGGGTGTAGGCCTGCCTGTAATCAAGCCTCCCTTAACTGGCCCCACCTGAGGCCTAGTGGGTGGGAAAGATCTTTAATCACTGATTGGCATCACAGTGATCTAGTAGGTAGAATGCTGAGCTCAGGTCAGGAAGAGCTGTATGTAAATCCTGACTGTGACACTTAGCAACAGTGTAACCAGACAGGGCAGCTAGGAGGCACAATGGATAGAGTGCTAGGCCTAGAGTCAGGAAGACCTGAATTCAAATCTGACCTCAGACACTTACTAACTGTGTGACCCTGGGCAAGTCACTTCGCCCTGTTTTTCTTAGTTCCCTCATCTATAAAAGGAGCTAGAGAAGGAAATAGCAAACCATTCCAATATTTTTGCCAAGAAACTCCCTCAAAAATGGGGTCACAAAGAGTCAGCTATGACTGAAAATTACTAAACAACAGCAACAAAACCACAGAAAAGTCACTTAATCTCTCTTAGAATTCAATCACATCATCTATCTGTAAATGACTTCTAAGGTCTTTTCTAACTCAATCTCTAATCCTGTTATTGAAGTAAGAAATTTGAAGTGAGAAGCAACTTTCCCCCTTCTCCATGCCTCAGTTTTCTAGGCTATAAAATTAGGTTAGACCAGCCTTCACAGCTAACCCTAACCTACCCTTTAGCCTCGTTACACATTTCATTCCTTCAGAACCGCATCTAGCCCCACTCAAACTCCAGTCTTCATGCCTTTTCCCCAGCTGTCCACCTTTCTCCTCCTCTTAAAATCTCCAGTTTCCTTCAAAATTCAGTTCAAGAATAGCCTTCCACATGTAGTCTTTCTTCATTCCCCCTTCTACATTCCTTCCCCCTGGATAAAAAGAAAGTCACATCTCTAGCCCAATGGCTAGCCACTAAGCTGAAGCCAGTGAGTTGAAGAGAGACCTTCACCGGGACTTTGTGGTTTGCCCTTGGTTCATTAGTCTGAGGTTGTCTGGCATCTCACTAGAACTAGCTAGATTCCAAGGGCTTCATTTCCACTTAACCTCAGACTCCTGAGCAACAATATTTTCTGGTTTACTATAAGAGATGTCCCTTAGCAAAGGAGTGGGGTGAGGATAATTTTTTTACACAGTGCCCAGACTACAACTATGAATCAGGTATGAAAGTGTCGATTTTATTCCCACTCAGGAAAGGGAACACTATGCAGTAGAAAATTTTTTGAGTGACAATGCTCCCCAGAGGCTATTATTCAAGCCTTGTTGAAACATTTGCAAGAGGACTGTTTAAAACCTACTTTACATTTCTCTTCCAAGGAGTATCACCTAATCAAAGCCAAGCAGCCTAATTTCTCTTACTTGGGGAGACACTTTGCTTCTTTATGTGTTTCTTCATACAACTCTTTCCACCACAATTGATCCCATAGTCAAACATCAATAAAACATTTATTAAGCACCTACTATTTTCTAGGAACTAGAGTAAATACTGGGAAGAAAAAGAAAGGCAAAAGAGAGTCCCTGCCCTCGAGGAGATCACAATCCAATATGGAGGACTACACATAAAAAGAAGCTGAAATGAGGAGGGGAGGGTACTTGAAGGGGAGCATGATGAAGTCTGAGGGGTACAGCCATGTGGGAAATGAAGAGGTGACTGGCCTGGGTACCCTTCTCAAATGGAGTGGGGGCAGCAGAAACTGATATTGCAAAATGGGAGTTCCAGGGTTAATATGATCTTGCAGGATGATGAAGCCAATACCTTACTAGAAGGATGTCTAGAAAGGGGATATGTCAAATGACTTTTGAGATCTCTCAGTGATCCATACCAAGGGAAAGAAGACACAAACAGGATGTAGTTTGATCCCAGACAATCTCAGCTAGGAGTCTCTGAACTCATAGTTTGCAGTCTTCTAGGGAGAGAAAGACAGGCCCACTACTTCTCAAACTGTGGATCCTCCTGAGCTTAGATAGTTATCCTTGTTCTCTGAGATTGGCAGGAAAAAGAGGGCCATAGGGTGGGGATTGCCTTTTTTATTTATTTATCCATAGAGTTCTGGTTCAGTAGCCATTTAAATGAATCGTCATGGCCAATGAGAAACAGCCAGAGGATATCTGTGTTTGCTTTGAAGTGAAGGAGGGGATATGGGCCCCTACATCATGAATGCCAAAGGAGTTATTATTTATCTACTTTAAATCTCACTATACACATACAATGCTTTCCCCGCCCCCACCCACCCACCCAGCTATATTGTAAGCTCCTTAGGGAAAAAGGGCTGTCTCACTTTTGTCTTTATCTTCCCAGAGCCAAGCAGAGTCCTTACCTATGTAACCTTGGTATGATTCATTTGATCTATTTGTTTCTGAGATTCTTCATCTATAAAATGAGGGGTTGGTCTGAGCAACCTGTATTATCTTTTTTATTTTTATTTTTTCTATTTGCTCTCAAGTTTACTTTTTCATCCAGGGTCGCCAGAACATCCTGATTCAATATCATTTCTTCCTCTAAGCCTTCAATAGCGTCCACATGTGTGGGTTCTGTAACCTTTGCGTTCTCTTGGGAAACTTTAATGCCTTCATCTTGTGTGAATTAGGGGCAATGAGAGACAGAAGAATGGGTGGAGACAGATTGTGTGCCTTGCTACCCATCCGAAGGTAAATTTAATGATTCAGAAGAGATCCCCATTCCTTATCCACTACCTATGGAGCCTCTAAGACCTAGAATGACAAGGTGTTATGAGGAAGGATATCAGAACAAAATGGATTGAGTCTGTTTTTCAAGATCTCTAAGGAAGAAATTTTAGATGAGACCCTGAATTATTGATACGACCAATATATTATGTATAAAATGCAATTAACACCCCAAAGTTATCTAACTATATGACCCCGGGCAAGTCACTTCACCCTGTTAGCCTCAGTTTCCTCATCTGTAAAATAAGCTGGAAAAGAAATGACAAACCACTCTAGTATCTCTGCCAAGAAAACCCCAAACAGCTAAGAGTCAGATAAGACTGGAAAATGATTGAACGACGTAGTTCAAGCCTTCCTGACAAGAAAAAAATGGAGGTGAAATATAGAGATCAACTTACTGCTGACAGGAATAGGAAACATTTTTCCACTCTTTGGCACAGCAATGCATTAACCAAATCTGTAGAGCATTGGTTATTGTTCAGTCAAGTCCAACTCTTTGAGACCCATTTAGGGTTTTCTTGGCAGAGATACTAGAGCGGTTTATCATTTCCTTCTCCAGCTCATTTTACAAATAAAGAAATTGAGGCAAATGGGGCTTAGTGGCTTGCCCAGGTTCATATAACTAGTTTCAGAGGCCAGATTTGAACTCAGAGTGATGAGTCTTCTAATGACTTCCAGGACCAGCGCTCTATTATCCACTGCACCACCTAGCTGCCCCTGTAGAGCATTGACTCAAGAGTATCTGGAAGGTGACAAACATGATAGAAACAAAGCCTAACTTGTGGGATTTCATTTTATGACAACAATGGTCATAAGTGTCCATGTTTGCTGAAATAAGGCTAGCTCAGGACACTGATGTGGAACATACCACTGAATTGAATTTCCCACCTTTAGATATTTTTCTATCGTCTTGATTTTGTGTCAGTCACATGCATTCCATTGATGTCTTTTTATATGTTTTTAAATCCATTTTTTTTAAGAATGAAGAGTGCCTTGAGAAAATGTGTAAAATTTATAGCTATTAAGTAGCACCCTTCAAAGAGTGTTAGAAAGGTTGTAGTGCTGTTGGTATGGAGAAGCCAGACATTTGAAAGATCATTCAAACGCACAACAGAATTGGATCAACGACATTGAGGCAAAATGAAGAGTGGGGAAGAAATTAAAACAACACCTGCAACTGATAGACTATTGTTCTAAAATAATTTAATTCATCTCCAGAAATCAGCAAAGATCTTCAAGAGACCTGGAAGCTGAAAGATTTCTTATGGATTCCCCTATTTTGTAGTGCAGGCTTTTTAAATTGAAAGACCAATGAGAAGACTAAAAAAGAAAAAAAAATGATAACATTGTATTGAAAACCTTTTTGTTATAATCAAGACTAGACTTGCAAAAATGTATTGCTTATCAAAGTCATGCTTAATATCCAGTGTGGAGTGTGATTAGAAGACAAAGATTTAAAGTGTGTATGAATGAATATATGTATATGTATATAGGCGATATATGTTTATGTGTATCTCTGTATGTATATGTGTGTATATATGTATAAATTCCAAATAATGTAAAACAAATTATTGCAATAAAAGAACATAGTTCACGTTTTTAAATTATAGATAACCTTAATTTATTGACTGTGTTGTTAGTAATATATAAATATATAACACAATGTATTATATCCTGCATTATATTTTTGCATGTTTATTGCATATGCATATGCATATGCATATGTTTATTGTATATCAGTAAATTTAATTGTTTTACTTTGAACCAGGTAACTTGCACACCATTGTTAGTTGAAGTTAAACTATTTATATTTGATCCTAGAAGCCATAAGGCACCACTGAAGGCTTTTGAATATGAAATTGACATATATAGGTGCCATTTTGAGAAACAAGTTTAGAGACAGACGTGGGCTGAAATTCTGGTTTTGCTGCTTAATAGCTCTATGATCTTGGTTCTCATTAATCCCTCTTGGACTCAGTTTCCCCACCTAAAAATTACGAGGTTAAACTAGATTATATATAATTCCCTTCTAAATCTAATATTGCAATCATAAGTCCATTCCCCAAAGGCAGTGACTGATTTTGATTCAAGGTCAAATCTTTTTTACATATCTGCACATTACATACTCCATTAGTTACTATCTTCGTGCTGATTCACATCCAATTTGTTTTTTTCATTTCCTTTTATGTATAGTCCCTGTTCTGCTTCTTTCTTCTTTTAGTTGCATTATTATATTGCAACCACATGTCCTTTCAAACTTTATAATGAATTTAGCATTTGTAGATTATTCAAAAATTGTTCCAAATGCAATGTTTCTGTCCAGTTGTGTATAGAAACATATAATACAGATTCTGGATATGCACATGCATCATACATACATATTTTAGCAATATAAATCATTTCCTGAGGGAAATTGGAGGTTTCAGTTGACCACAGGAGTAATATGAGTCTTCAAGTGTGGCAGGGCTGCCAAAATTACTAATATGATCTTAGGCTGTATTAATGGAAGTAGAGCGTCCAAAACAAGGGAGCATAATCTGTACTAGTCAGTCATTAACTAGAGCATTGTGTTCAGTTATGTGAAGCATATTTTAGGAAGGATGTTGACAAACTGGAGTGTGTCCAAAGTAAGACAAGCACGAAAGGAATCAAAGCCATGCTTTATGAGAAGCAATTAATGAAACTCTAGATGTTTATCCCAGAAAAGACGGGACAAACACACACACACAGAAGGCATGCTTGCTGTCAAAAATATTTGAAGAGGTGTAACATAGAAGAGGGATTAGATTTATTTATTATCTCCGACCTCCAAAATGGCAGTTAGAACTAAGTAGTAGAAAACATAGAGGGGTCAATTTTCAATCCAGGACACCTAGCTGGTACTATGCATAGAGTGCTGGTCCTAGAATCAGGAGGACTTCAGTTCAAATCCAGTCTCAGACACTTACAACCTGTGTGACTTTGGGCAGGTTACTTAACCCTTTTTGTCTCTGTTTCCTAGTCTATAAAATGAGCTGGAAAGGGAAATGGAAAACCATTCCAGTATCTTTACCAAGAAAATCCAAGATGTAATCACAAAGAGGAAGACACAACCAAATAACAACTTTCAATCAATACGAGAAGGAAATTTAAAACAATTAGGGATGCTAAATGTAACAAAATGTAACAAAATGGCTGTAACAAATGTTATACTACACGGGCTAGCTCATGGAGTGGAAAGCGTGGTATTATTGATCATTTCCGAGTATAAGTAGATTTAAAATTGTTTTAGGATATTGAAAAAATATGTATCATGTATGGAATGGACAAATGACTTCTAAATTGCCTCCCAATCCTAAGATTCTACTATTGATATTCTGAATTATGAGTTTATCACATCTTTGGTTCCTGGGAACTCCGCCCACCCAAAATCCTATGCATTTGACCTATGACTGCATTTATCATATGACTCAAAACTAAATGTTGTACTTTTACAGTTATGAAACCAGAGTTTTTAGGTTATTTGTACCTTTGCTCTTACCTGTCATTTATACCGCAAAAATAAATTTTACTCAATAAATTTTAAAGACAACTAAAATGGGTGTGCAGGCCATGTAGAAGATGAAATAAAAGAAATACTGTTCTTTATGATTTTTCTGTTCTTTTCTCATATTATATAGAGAAACGTAAGATTTTGATATTCTTTTAAAGTCAAGAATCTTATTTAAACATTAAAGGGCACATATGGTCACCAGACAAGCAAAACAAAATTAATGAATATCTATATATTTCTCTTTCTCTCTCTTGTTTTCATCTATCTATACATCCATCTTGCTATCTGTCTATCCCCAATGTACTTGCCTTAGCAAGAGAAAGAGAGGGAGAGAGAGGGAAAGAGAGAGAGAGAGAGAGAGAGAGAGAGAGAGAGAGAGAGAGAGAGAGAGAGAGAGAGAGAGAGAGAGAGAGAGACAGCTACATGACACAGTAAGTAGAGCACTGGCCCTGGAGTCAGGAAGACCTGCCTCAGACACTTGACACACTTTTCTAACTGTGTCACTTTGGGCAAGTCACTTAACCCCAATTGCCCTGCGTTCCTTCCTCAAAAAAAGAGAGTTATATGTCTGTATGTATATATGTATGTGTGTGTGTGTGTGTGTAAATGAATAAAATTTTTATTAAGCATAAAAATTTGTGTAATGATGAAAATACTTTTTGCAACAATACACTATTGTTTTGACCCATTCCAAGAACGAAGGGTGATAGAACAAGATAAAAATGGGGCTGCCATTAAAGACAAGGAGTCTTTTGCTCCTCATCCCCCATAACAATAATATTGGCCTTTTGCCTCCACAAGGGCCATCATATTAAATATTCATGTACTTGTTTATTGTGTAAATGTAAAATGGAATTAGGACAACAAATAAAGTCTATGATCAGTGTTAATATCCGTTATACATTTTTTTTTGTCTTTTGTGGCCTTTTATAAAGTTGATTCAGGGCAGCATGCTGAATAATGCATAAACATTTTTTAAATGCATTTCAACGGTTTGGGGTGGTAGGGGGCTGGCAGGTTCTCATTCTGTACTAAAAAAAGTGGTGATTTTCTTTTTACACCACAACCCTGTGGAGAGAATGGCCATTAAAAATATAATCATAGTTCAATCAAAATATTTTGGGGATATGGATTTTCTTTCAGTTAGCTTACTTTCCAGGTGGAAATCACAGCCACATTCCCTGAGTTGTCAGCACTGTGGAGTGGAAGGCGTATTGGACAAGGAGGCAGAAGACCTGGGTTTAAGCTTGGGTGTATCATCAGACATGTGGCCTCAGCCGACACATTTAGCCCCTCTAAAGCTCAGTTTCCTTTTTGAAAGAAATGGACATAATAATAACAAAATAATAGCAATAGTAATAATGATTATAACCACAGCAGTTACTTGATAAAGTTGCTGTATTAGCTTATATCATGTATTTACAAGACTTTTCAAACATATTTCTAATGGTGACTTTCAGTGGAGTGATGAATATCACACAGGGAATATATGGCCACAAAAAGATGTTGCCAAACATGTGGTAAAGGATAACAAATGAATGACTTAAGTGATGTATTTTTACTTATACAGTACAAACAATTTTTTTTTTAAAAAAAAGAAACATAAAAAGGCTCTCAGCATATTTGCCAGCTCCTCTGGGAAAGGGGATAGAAGGGAAGAGAACAAGCTTTATTAAGCTCCTACTCTGTGCCAGGCACTACGATATGAGGTTTACAAACATTATCTCATCTGATCCTTACAACAATCATCGGAAGTAGTTGCTGAGAACTTGTCCTCAAAACCCTTTACTAACAACACAGGACATGCCGAGAGCCCATGGTTGGATCAGTGGCTGGATAGAGGCCAAATCTATGGATAGAATCAGGAAGGCCTCTTTCCCTCTGGAGATTTCCAGGGGAGATGAAAGAAGAGATTGCTAGCCCTGTTGCACATTTAATTTGTCAGACTGTTGAATTTGTCTTGGTGTCAGAACTCACCAGAAATTCACCAAAAAAATAAAATAAAACCTTGGCTTCCTTCAAGACTTAACTCAAATATCATTTTCTGCAGGAGATCTTTACTGGTACCTTGTTCTTCTTCAGAGTTACTTTATACTTTTATAGATCGCTTTAAATACATGCATACATATATATTATTTAATTTGCCTAAAATTCATGACAGAACTAGGGTTAGAACCCAAGTAATCTTACTTATAGACAGAGATCTTTGTACTTTACAACTCTGCCACTCTTCCCATTCTGTCTTGTTATACTTCAGTGTACAGGATTTGGAGTGAGAGGACCTGAGTTTGAATACCAGTTCTGATACTTAATACATGTGTGACCTTGGGCAAATCACTTAATCTTTCCATTTGTCACTTCTTTCTTTTGGAAATCAATCAATCCGTCAATAGCCATTTTTCAGGCATCTGCCATATACCAGATCCTGAGCTCAGGATCAAAGAATGAATCAAGTGGGTTAAGATCCTTTCTCTGATTAGGTCATTGGAATCCATATATTAGAATAAAGAAGGAAGACCCAGGTCACTCCATCAAAAAGCACTGAGGCTTTATTTTATGCCATGTTTTCCATGGAGTTGGGGCGGTAGGGCATGGTAAGCCAAATAAATTATGTGGACTTAAGTTCCCGGAATATACTTATCAAAACTATTTTGAAAAAAAAATCTTTCAAAAGTAGGTTTTAAGAAGATGTCTATAGCTTGTGTGTTCCATGGAGACTGTGACCTTAAATGAACCGAGTGAAGATTTGTTAAATCCATTTGCATGTCCCTTAATGGGTCCTGTCAGCACTTTAATAGCTTCCAAGATCTGTAATGGCAGGCAAGTCCCCAAAGACTGGTTGGAGGATGTTTATGATGCAAGACTTCCTGCTCAAATAGCTCATTGTCATACTTGAGTTTTCACTGCTGTGGGAATCCTGTTGGCCAGGAAGGTATCAATTCCATTCACTTCAACTTCAAAGTGAACTATATGTCACCTTTTTATAGTAGGTGACAACATAGGAAATCACTGAAAAACTGTAGCAAATGTGGCTGTTCCTTAAAGAAACCAATTCTACTTGGTGCGCACCTGGAGAAGTGGAATCAGCAGTGAATGAGTCAACCGAAATTAGATTTGGCTCTGAAGGATCATTATAATTCAGAGGCACTCATGGGATATGACAAATATGACAGTTTATTTGAGAAGAACTAATTCAATATCAAAACCTGATGAGTCTCTTAGACCTGTGATGAATTGGAACTTATGACTGGTATTACCTCAACTTTAAGGGATCCTTAAAATAGATGGAACTGCCTGCTCCCAAGAGCCTGGGGCTGGTCCAGAATGAACAAGAGGAAGCATGTAGACTATAATGTGTCTTCTTAAGTTACCTGGACCAGAGTTCAGGCACTGAAAACTTCTTCCCCCATTTACATGTCTTTCCTATGCCTCCTTTTTGTTTGTTAAGCTATGATATCATCTTTTATGCATGAATACAATGTATGAATAAAAGGCACTTTCCATATAATATCTCACTAGATTCTTACAACAACCTTGTGTAGTAGGTGATATTAATGTCCTCATTTTAGTCATAAGAAAACTGAATAATTTGTCTAGGGTCAAAGAGCTAGGAAGAATCGAGGAAGGATTCAGGCCAAGATTTTCTTAACTCAGAGTCTGTGCATCTATTAAGGATGTCAGCTGCCTTGATATTATGTCCTGTGAAGAAAGCTGTTTGTAAACCTTAAAGTACTATTTAAATATAAGTTCTTATAACAGTTACTATCATGTTCTATCATTGTATTCTACCACCAATTTAGACAGATTCATTTTTTTTTAAGAAAAACTGAGGAGGACAGAGAAAGATTAGAAGCAATATCGCCTCATAAAACACAGAAAAGCTAAAGAAGCAGCCAGGGATTTTGTTTTGTCTTGTCTTCACAGAAAGCTTATTGTGAGAGACCATAAAAAGCATATCATCTCAAGAGCATCTTTAGATGGACCTATGAAGGAAAAGAAAAAGAAGGGAATTAGAAAGGATTTTTTTTTGGCCATTTGATAATGATCAGTTTGCGTCATTGATGACAGTAGGATCACTGTAGTGGGATTCTAAAACCTCAATCCCTGATGTTCTCTTTAAGGAAGTATAAAATGAATTTTAAAAGATGATGAGGTTGGAAGGAGAAGCTAGACCAGAACAAATACATACAGAGTAAATCTGTTCTGGAGGAAGTCAAATCTTGAAGATATCAGGAGATATTGGGTATCTCAAGAAGATACCAAAAAAAGGACCAAAACAAACACAAACATATTGCTTTTTTATAAAGTGATTGAGAAGACAATAAAAACTAGTGCTTTATATGCCTACTTCATCATCTTTACAAAACCTTTATTAGAAATTATCTACATACATGTCAAGGGAATTGCTGATAAAAATATGAGAGAGAAATATGTAGGAGTGCCTAAAGTATTTTCTTTAGCAGGCCATATCTAAAGGTTTCAGTCACACAGTTGATTGAAAATTTCAGGAAATACATTATCTTGTTGTATTTACAGTTTGTTGATCATATTTATGGTGGTTGGGTTCTCCTCTCACTTAGTATGGTGGACCCCTGCCCCATACACACACACACACACACACACACACACACACACACACACACACACACACGAACAATTTGCTACCTTAGCTTAGAGGAGTTTTTCAGTTAAAAACATCCCTAAACCAGAGCTTTTGAATCCTCACCAATATGTTTACTTTAACCAGTTAGTGAGAGGCATACTTAGTTCTTGTTTCACGCTTAATAGGAAAGACTTTAAATGAAATAGAATAGAACATTCTCCTTTTAAATCTCGAACTCCCTTTCTCACAAATGCGCATAAAATCAGTGTGAAAAATGAACTTGTATAGGAAATACATGGAGGATATAGACATGTGGCTAATTCAGAAGTCTTGAAGGGTCATCTGTAGATGTCATCATAGGACTTTATGTTGGACCTTCTCACCACCTGGCATTGTATCTCAGCTACACCTTGTTAAACATCATGCCTCTCCTGTACCTACATAAATATTTCCAGGGACTTAAAATATCTTATCCAATTATTATGATTAGTTAGCCTGTTGCCTACAAAAAGGACTGGATTTCTGTTCACTAGGTCTTTCAGATATCATTGCCATTGACTAGGGAGATTTATGGAAGCCTTTCCTAACACCTCTTAATTCCAGGGTCTTCCATTTCTTAATCATTTCCTATTTGTTTTGTATATAGCTTGATTGTACATATTTCTCTGATTGTTGTCTTCTTCACTATATTGTGAGCTCTTTGACAGCATGTTGTCTTTTGCCTTTTTTTCTTTTCTATATCCACAGTGCATAATGCCTTGAATATAGTACTCACCTAAATGTTTATTGACTGACTATTTCACTGAGTATGTTAACTATGCCTCCCTTCAACCTCTGACTTTGCCTCAACTATTCTTCAGTTGAGGTGCTATCTAGATGGCCGCCTCCTTCCTGTTGTCCATCTCATGAATTTGATAGGCTAAGTAACCCTCTTCCTTAATTATTCAGTGACAGAAAGCTTTTCATTCAATCCTTTTAGCCAATATTCAAGAATTTTTCTCTTCCTCTCATTTAGGCTGTAGAAGAAGGTAGGAGAGAGTAGATCTACTTGAATATTTTCAGAGCTATGTCTGGGAGTCTTCTCTGAGTTAAATTGTTTTATTTCCTTGACTACTCCTTCCTTTGCTTCTGTCCCTGATTACCACCTTTTAACTATTATCTAACTAAAGTACAGAATATAATTTGAGTTCCCAAGTGCTATATTATTAATACCCTGGCTAGAACACACACACACACACACACACACACAGAGTAATATGCTTCCTGAAACAAAATTATATGGCTGATCATGTGATAAGTGTTTCTATTCACTCCCCTTAGCTATGGCTAGACTGTCTACGAAGAATTGAAAAAGATGAAGACCTCTGTCTTCTTTCTTCTCCTAACAACTGTACAGTTTAGTTTCTCCCTAGTTCTCTATTTGTTTTAAAGTTTCTAACTGAATATAAATATATGGAAACTTAAAATCTGTCCTCCAAATCTTTCATATACTGAGATAATAAAGAAACTCAAACATTCAAAAAGATCTGATTTCATCACTTCGAGACTTCTGTTTAATGATATAGATTTGCAAGCCATCCATACTAAAAAGGTATCAAAGGCAATGAAGTAATATCAATATTAAATGCCCATGCACAAAACAGCATAATATCCAAATTCCTAAAGGAAAAGTTAAATGAGTTACAAGAGGAAATCAACAGTAAAACTATACTAATGGTGGAACCTCAACACCTCAACTTTCCCCTCTCAGAGCTAGATATATCTAACCATATAATAAATAAGAAAGAAGGAAATGAATAAAATTTTAGAAAATTTTGATATGATAGACATCTGGATAATGGAAAGAGAGGGGAATATACTTTTTCCCCAGCTATAAATAGTACCTAGGGAAAAAATTAAAAATCCCTAATTAAACACTAAATTAGAAATCCTTAAAATCTAAGGAGAGATTAATAAAATTAAAATTAACAAAACTATTGAACTAATACATAAAATTAGTAGCTGGTTTATTAAAAACAATAAAATGAACATTTTATTAATTGATTTGAAAAAATAAAGAGAACTAAATTATCAGTATCAGAAAAGAAAAAGTTGAATTCACCACCAATGAGGATGAAATTAAAGTAATAATTAGGAACTATTTTGCCCAATTATGTATACCAACAAATCTGACAATCTGTGTGAAAAGTATGAATGTGTACAAAAATGTAAATTGCCCAGATTAATGGAAGAGAATATATAATGCTTAAGTAATCCTATAAAATGAAAGGATATCAAACAAGCCATAAGAGAGCTCCCTAACAAAAATTACCAAGGACCAGATGAATTCACAAGTGAATTCTGCCAAACACTTAAAGAACAATTAAGTCTAATCCTATAATATACACTATTTGGAGAAATAGTAGAAGAAGTTCTACCAAATTCCTTTTATGACACAAATATGGTGCTGATACCTAAACCACTAAATCGAAAACACAGAAAGAAAATGATAGATCAATTTGCCTAATGAATATTGATGCAAAAATTTTAAATAAAATACTGACAAGGAGATTACAACAATATATGACAAAGATCACAAATCATGACCAGGTGGTGCTGATACCAGGAAAGCAGGGCTGGTTCAATATTAAGAAAACTGTTAGCATATTTGACCATATCACTAAAAAACAACAAAAATCATATGATTATCTCAATAGATTAAGAAAAAGCTTTTAACGAAATACAACACTCATTCCTCTTAAAAACACTGGAAAGCATGGTGGAAAATGGAGCTTTCTTTAAAGTGATAAGTAGTATCTATCTAAAACTATCAGCAACCATTATCTATAATAAGAATAAACTAGAAACCTTCCCAATAAGATTGGGAGTGAAGCAAAGCTGTTCATTATCACAACTATTATTCAATATTGTAATAGAAATTATAGCTATAGCAATAAGGGAAGAAAAAGGAATTAAAGCAATTAGATTGGGAAATGAGGAAATACAACCATCATTCTTTACAGACTATATGACTTACAGAATCCTAGAGAATCAACTGAAAATTAGTTGAAATAATTAACAACTTAACAAATAATAATTAACAAAGTTGCAGGAAATAAAATAAACTCGCATATATGATCAGTATTTCTATTTAATGTCATCAAAACCCAGAAGAAAGAGGTAGAAAGAGAAATTCCATTTAAAATAACTGCAGACAATATAAAATACCTGGCTGTCTACATGCCAAGACAAACCCAGGGACTTTATGAGCATAATTATGACACATTTTCACAGAAATAAAGGTTAGGGAAATATGAATTGCTAATGAGTAGTCTGAGACAATATAATAAAAATCAAAATTCCACCAAAATTAATTTACTTATTCAGTGCCATACCTATCAGACTACCAAAAATTATTTTGTAGGCCTAGGCAAAAATAATAACAAATTTCATCTGGAAAAACAAAAGGTCAAAAATATCAAGAAAATCAGTGAAAAATATATCTGAAGGAAGATGTCTTAGTAGTACCAGATCTCAAACTGTATTACAAAGTGGTAAAGATCAAAACAAATGGTACTGGGTAAGAAATAGAGTGCTGGACTGGTGCAATAGATTAGGTATGCAATACATACTATTAAATGACCATTGTAAGATCAAAGCTCTTGGGAGAAGAATTCACTATTTGACAAACCTGTTGGGAAAATTGTAAAGAAGTTTGACAGAAACTGGGTGTAAGCCACCATCTCACACCATATATAAAGATAAAGTCAAAATAGGCACATGATTTAGACACAAAAGGTGATATCATAATCAAATTGGATGAGCATGGAAAATTTTACCTGTCAGATCTATGAATAAAAGAAGAGTTTATTCCCAAATAAATTATAGAGAGCATTATGGATTTACATTATAACTTTGATTGCATTAAATTCAAAAAAGTTTTTGCACAACCAATGCAAATAGAATTCAAAGTAAAACAGGAAACTGAGGTGAGGGGGAGGGGATCTGCAGCAAGTTTCTCTGATAAAGGACTTATTTTTCCAGTATATAGAGAACCAAGTCAAATTTATAAGAATATGAATCATTCTCCATTTGATAAATGGTCAATAGATATGAACAGTCAGTTTTCAGAAGAAGAAATCAAAGCTGTCTACAGTGATATCAAAAACTGCTTTAAATCTCTGCTGATGAGAGAAATGCAAATTAAAACAACTCTAAGGCATCACCTCACACCTTTCAGATTGGTTCATATGACAAAATATGTGACAAATGTTGGAGGGGCTGTGGGAAAATTGTGACACTAATGCATTGCTAGTGGAGTTGTGAACTGATCTGACCATTCTGGGGAGCAATTTGGAGTTATGCCCAATGGCCTATCAAACTGTTTGTGCCCTTTAACCAGTAATGACACTATTAGACTGGTATCATAAAGAGATAAAAACGAAAAGGACCTCTATGTATGAAAATATTAATATCGGACCGTTTGTGTTGGTAAAAAATTGAAAACTGAGGGAATGCCCATTGATTGCTTAATGACTAGACAAATCTTGGTATGTGATTGTGATGGAAATCTATGGTGTTACAAGAAATAATGGGCAGGATGATTTCAGAAAAACCTGGGAAAACTTCTTTGTACAGATACAAAGTGAATAGCGCAGAACCAAAAGAACTTGTACACAATAATAGCAATATTGTACAATGATCAACTGTGAATGCCCTAGCTATTCTCAGCAATACAGTGATCTAAGATAATTCGATAGGACTTATGATGAAATATGCTAGCCACCTCTGGAAAAAGAACTGATGGAATAAGAATGCAAACTGGAGCATACAATTTTTTACTTGCTTTCTAGGGTCTGTTTTCTTTTGCAAAATTACTACTATAAAACTATGTTTTGCATGACTTTACCGGTATAATTCATATCAAATTGTTTTCCTTCTCAAGGAGGGCTGAGGTTAGAAAGGAAGGGAAAGAATTTGAAACTCTGAATTAAAAAAAATAATGTTAAAAATTTTATGTATACTTGAGGAAAAAATAAAATTAAGTAAAAAATAAAGTCGAAAGGATATTTTGATATTACTAGAGAAAGTTTCCATGAGATGAAGCAGCTCTAACAATTTTTTCAGAGAATCTTTATACCTTGAAATATTCTATGTAAATCCAGTGATTAATATGATGTTTCTATATGAATCTCTCTTTTACTTGAAAAATATACTTAGTTCGGTTCAAGAGTGATGATAATGTTTTAAATCCAATGAGTAATATAATTAGCTGAAATTTTTCCCCTAGAAAATTTTATCTTTCATCTAAATCATCCTTGACATTATTTTTCTGGTAGCATAGGTTAAATGGAGAGTAGTTTTCCACATGATTATCAATAATCATATTGTTTTAGTATGCCCAGCAATATAAGCATGAGCCATGACTAAATCATGAATACAGAACTTGATCAAAGACTTTAATTTTTTTTTAAAAAAAAGGCAGTCAGTATACATGTCATAGCACTTTAAAGTGGTCTGTTCAGTAATTATTGACTAAAAGAATTACTTTTTTAATGCCATATGACATTTTTGTACATTTTTTTCTACTCAGGTAATTTTTTTTTGTAAGTTCTTAAAAAATTTATAAAATTATTAATGTTATGAATGCTTTGTACAAAACATGGAAATACATATTTGTACTATATTGAGGATGGAGCAACAAGTTTTCATATGTATTTGTTATACATTTGATACTTTCCTTCTATTAAGAATGATGGGATCAGAAAGGGAAGTGGATAGAGTGTTTGCTAATAATTTTTGTGCAATAGTGAAGTTTTTGAGCCAATAATTATGGATTTTTTTTTTAAAATTGCCACATCCAGATTTGCAAAAGAAGCTAGAGTTTCTGTATAGTCTCTGTTTGACTACCTGAAAACAATAATGGAATCAAGGGCCTAGACATCATATTTCAAGATGTTATAATGGAAAATTGCTTAGAAATGATAGAACCAGAGGTCAGAATAGAAATTGAAAGAATCCACCAATAACCACCTGAAAGAGATTCCAAAATGAAAATTCCCAGGCATATTATAACCAAATTCCAGAGATCCAAAGTCAAAGAGAAAATACTTCAGGCAACCAGAAAGTAACCACTGGAATATCATGGAGCAACAGTTTGTATCACACAAGATTTAGCAGCTTCCATGTTAAAGAATTAGAGGTCTTGGAATGTAAATTCCAGAAGGCAAAAAAGCTATGAACACAATCAAGAATAACCTACCCAGCAAAACAGTATAATCTTTCAGGGGAAAAAACTTGGATATTTAATGAAAAAGAAAAACTTCAAGCATTTTGATGAAGATTAGGGAAGAATAGGAAATCTGACTTTCAAATACAAGACTCAAGAGAAACATGAAAAGGTAAACTTGAAAGAGAAATCACAAGTGACGCGATAAGGTTAAACTCTATAAATTACGGTGTTGGAGGACAATACATGTAAATCTGTTTTTCCCCTGAAGGATTATACTCAATTTTGTTAGAGAGGTTATTTTTCATTGTAATTCTATCTCCTTTGCCCTCATATTCCAAGACCTCCAATCCTTTAAGGTGTGAGCTACTAAATCTTGTATGATTCTAACTATAGTTTCAGTAAATTTAAATTACTTTTTTTCTAACTGTTTACAATATTTTCGCCCTCTCTATGAGCTGTGGAATTTGGCTAAAATATTCTTGGGAGTTTTTATTTTGGGATCTCTTAAATAAGCAAACAGTATCTTTTAAAAATCACTCTGTTTTGGTACTGTTGATCTATTAGTTGGATTCATACTATCAAACTCAAAAAGAACATTTTGCAACTTAATTTTAAGTTTGCCCATTTTATCTTAAAAATCATCCTAAGAAGTACCATTTTGTCATCTGTTTCATTATTAGATATCTGACATTTGCATTAATTATAGATTTCCAATAGCTTCTCTGTTCTTTGGCTTTTCCATCTTTAAATTTAAGTAAATCCTCAATTTCTGCTCTTCTTTCCTGGGTTTCAGAATGAAATTATGAAATTATTTCTTGCATTATCCTTCATTGATCTGTAATACTTTGTTCTTGCTTATACCATTGCAAAAGTTTTCTTTTTTATTTAATTTAATTTAATTTTTTATATTTTTTAAATTTATTTATTTAACCTATTTAGTTTTCAGCATTGATTTTTACAAGAGTTTGAATTACAAATTTTCTCCCCATTTCTACCCTCCCCGCCACTCCAAGATAACGTATATTCTGGTTGCCCTGTTCCGCATTCAGCCCTCCTTTCTGTCACCCCACTCCCGTCCCATCCCCTTTTCCCTTCCTTTCTTGTAGGGCAAGACAAATTTCTACGCCCTATTGCCTGTGTATCTTATTTTCTAGTTGCATGCAAAAAATTTTCTTTTTGTTTTTGAACATCTGTTTTTAAAAATTTGAGTTCCAAAATCTCTCCCCTCTTCCCTTCCCACCTACCTTCCCTAAGAAGTCAAGCAATTCAACATAGGCCACATGTGTATCATTATGTATAACCCTTCCACAATACTCATGTTGTGAAAGACTAACGATATTTTGCTCCTTCCCAACCCATCCCCCTTTATTGAATTTTCTCCCTTGACCCTGTCCCCTTTCCAAAGTGTTTGTTTTTGATTACCTCCACCCCCATCTGCCCTCCCCTCCATCATTCTCCCCTTTTTGATCTTCTTACCTCTTCTTTCCTGTGGGGTAAGATACCCAATTGAGTATGTATGGTATTCCCTCTTCAGGCCAAATTTGATGAGAGCAAGATTCACTCATTGCCCCCTCATCTGCCCTCTGCCCTCCTCACACAGAACTGCTTCCTCTTGCCACCTTTATGTGAGATAATTCACCCCAATCTATCTCTCCATATCTCCCTCTCTCAATATATTCCTCTCTCATCCCTTAATTTGATTTTATTTCTTTTAGATATCTTCGCTTCATCTTCAATTCACCCTGTGTCCACTTTCTCTCTCTCTCTCTCTTTATATATATATATATACAAACATACATATATACACACATGCACATTCACTTATATATATATATATATATATATTTATATATACATAAACATATATATATATGTGTGTGTATATATATATGTATATGTATATATGTATATGCATATTCCTTTTAGCTACTATGATATCGAGGTCTCATGAATCATACACATCATCTTTCTATGTAGGAATGTAAACAAAACAGTTCAACTTTAGTAAGACCCTTATGATTTCTCTTTCTTGTTTACCTTTTCACAATTCTCTTGATTCTTGTGTTTGAAAGTCAAATTTTCTATTCAGCTCTGGTCTTTTCACTGAGAAAGCTTGAAAGTTCTCTATTTTATTGAAAATCTATATTTTGCCTTGGAGCATGATACTAAGTTTTGCTAGATAGGTGATTCTAGGTTTTAATCCTAGCTCCATTGACCTCCAGAATATTGTATTCCAAGTACTTCGATCTCTTAATCTAGAAGCTGTCAGATCTTGGATTATTCTGATTGTGTTTCCACAATACTCAAATTGTTTCTTTCTGGCTGCTTGAAATATTTTCTCCTTGATCTGGGAACTCTGGAATTTGGCAACAATATTCCTAGGAGATTTCTTTTTGGGATCTACTTGAGGAGGCGATCGGTGGGTTCTTTCGATTTCTGTTTTGCCCTGTGGCTCTAGAATATCGGGGCAGTTCTCCTTGATAATTTCTTGAAAGATGATATCTAGGATCTTTTTTTGATCATGGCTTTCAGGTAGTCCAATAATTTTTTAATTTTCTCTCCTGGATCTATTTTCCAGGTCAGTGGTTTTTCCAGTGAGATATTTCACATTGTCTTCCATTTTTCATTCCTTTGTTTCTGTTTTATAATATCTTGATTTCTCATAAAGTCACTAGCTTCCACTTGCTTCAATCTAATTTTTAAGGTAGTATTTTCTTCAGTGGTCCGTTGGACCTCCTTTTCCATTTGGCTAATTCTGCCTTTCAAGGCATTCTTCTCCTCATTGGCATTTTGGAGCTCTTTTGCCATTTGAGTTAGTCTATTTTTTAAGGTGTTGTTTTCTTCAGTGTATTTTTCAGTATTTTTTTGGGTCTCCTTTAGCAAGTCATTGAATTTTTTTTCATGGTTTTCTCACATCCTTCTCATTTCTCTTCCCAATTTTTCCTCTACTTCTCTAACTTGCTTTTCCAAATCCTTTTTGAGCTCTTCCATGGCCTGGGACCAGTTCATGTTTTTCTTGGAGGCATTTGGTTTGGGCTCTTGAACTTTGTTGACTTCTTTAGGCTGTATGTTTTGGTCTTCTTTGTCACCAAAGAAAGAATCCAAAGTCTGAGAGTGAATCTGGGTGTGTTTTCACTGCCTGGCCATATTCCCAACCAACAAACTTGACCCTTGAGTTTTTCAGCGGGGTATGATGGCTTGTAGACTAAAGAGTTCTATGTTCCACGTTTGGGGGGGATGTGCCAGCTTTGCCACACCAGCAGTCCTTCTTCCCCAAGAACCCCCAACCCGGACTGGGCTTAGATCTTCAGCAGGCTCTGCACTCCTGCTCTGATCCACCACTTAATTCCTCCCACCAGGTGGGCCTGGGGCTGGAAGCAATAACAGCTGTAGCTGCCCCACCTCCACTGCCCCCGGGGCTGGAAGCCTAACTGTGAACTCCTTCCACTCCTGCAGCTTTTACCACTAACCTTCCCTGCTGTCTCTGGTGTTCGTGGGTTGAGAAGTCTGGTAACTGCCGCAGCTCACTGATTCAGGGCGCTAGGGCCCGCTCCGCCCAGCTCCTTGTCTGGTTGGTCCGAGCAGCTCACGCTGGGCTCTGCTCTGCTCCCAGCTCCATGTGGGATAGACCTCACCCAGAGACCATCCAGGCTGTCCTGGGCTGGAGCCCTGCTTCCCTTGGCTATTTTGTGGGTTCTGCAGTCCTAGAATTGGTTCAGAGCCATTTTTTATAGGTTTTTGAAGTGACTCTGCAGGGAGCTCAGTGATTTCCAGCCTCCATCTTGGCTCCACCCCCAGAAGTCTGCAAAAGTCTTCTAACTTGACTTTCTGACACAAGTGTCATTCCATTCCAATCCATCTTCAAGACTGCAACAAAAGTATTTTTTCCAAAAGCGCATGTCTGACTGACTATACAACCCTCCGCTACATAAACACTAATTGTCCTATTACATCTAGGATTATATATGGATTCCACCACTTACCATATAAAATTCTTCACAATTGGACACTTTCTATCAAGTCTTTTAACAAGAAATGAGAGGAAAGGAAAGAAACAACCTCTACTCTCAAGGAGTTCCTGCATACTTTTTTCATCGCTGACCCCCTTTGGTACTGATGGCAAATTATACATCCAGTGATTTATCATCATCTTCATCCTCATCATCATCATCATCATCATCATCATCATCTTTAGAAATTGTTAGAAACCACAAGTAACCAAGGAGTATAGAATGGAACAGAAACACTACATAAAATTTCTTCAAATTCATCAAAATGTAATTGGTTAACCTATGAATGTTTTTTCTGATGAGTGCTATGAATCCAACCAAAGTTAAGTTTCATCCACTAGACAGCTTTTCCTAGTGTCACTTCTCAGTGTTATCTTAGAGCAGAGAGGAAGAAGGAAGAAAGTAGAGAGGGAACAAAGAAAGAAGGAATAATCTCAGCTTCTTTGCAAATCACACTGAATAAACCTGATGAGGTCTGGGTAAGTTTATGCAATTTTATTTAAAATATTTGTAATAATTAAAACATATCAAGCCTCAAGGTCACCTTTCTTTCTCCTGCTAATCTCAGCAACTCTTCATTTTCTACTCCCTTTGTTTTTTAGCCTTGTTATCTGAAGTTTATAAAGTCAAATCTTTGAACTTGGCAAGTGAAGACATAGATCTTCTCTCTGTCTCTCTGTCTCTCTTTCTGTCTCTCTCTCTCTCTCTCTCTCTCTCTCTATCTATCTATCTATCTATCTATCTATCTATCTTTCTGCTTTATTCAGTCAGAACTGGCCCTAGGCAAAACTAAAGAATTCAAAGTTTATCTTCAGTGCCCTTCCAAACACCTCATATTACACCCACCCCTAATCCCTAGCTTCCTTCCCTTTAGGTACTAAGTTATTTTACACTATTACCTGAATATCTAGGATACCTTCTCCCTACCCCAACTCCAGCAGTGCTCAAGGCATACTTGTCCTCTGGATTATTTGCTCTTTCTTCTTACTATGCAATTTATTTTTTTTCTTTGACCCATTCTCTCTTTCCTCTGCCAAGCCCTGAAGTAATGAAATAAATTAATTCACAATGAGATAGTATTAGACATTAATGACTTAATGAAAAACGTATAGGAGAAAGTGAGATGATTGCATTGGAAGTCAGGAATACATGGATTTAAGTGTCACCTCTCACACACACTGGCTATGTTAGCCTAGGCATTATTTCTTTTAACTTCTCAGTGGCTCAGGCAACTCTCCAAGCCTATAAGTTTTAGAACAGTTGCTCTTCAGTATGAGGAGGCATTTTAATGTCCTATCAACCTGAAATAAGGAGGACCACCAAAGTACAAAGGTCTTTAATAGAGGCAAGGTAAATGCAATTTGGGACATCCCATAACACCGGAGTACCTGAACACTAGGGAGGGACAGAAGAGGTGGGGTTTAAATAATTTCAACAGGGTGGGAGTGTCATGAAAGGCATAGCCTGGAGAAGCTGTTAAATAAATTATTTCATGGAATAGCTGTGAATTCGTAGAGAAGGCTAGTGAGGGAGTGGGCACATTTGGTTAGAACTGCAAGCTCCACATGCAGCAATGGGGGATTTCCAGAAAAACAAGACAGGCTTTAATTAGTTTGGACACATTTTAACCTCCATTTTTAGGTCATTTCTTTTTGATCTGTTTTCTAGGACAATCATTGTTTTTCAATATAAGAAAATTTGAATTTTCCTCTTTTTTTCAATAGTTTAAATTTGTTTTTAATACTTTTTGTCTCATGGTATTATTAACTTCTGTTTTTTTTTTTCTTCAAATATTCAGGGGGTATGCTTATTGAGTGAGATTTTGGACCTCTTGTTCAAACTCTTAACTGTCTTCCCAAGATACTCTTTCATAGCTCTCATTCCTTTTCCAATCCTTTTCTCTATCACTCTCATTTAATTTATAATATACATTTAACTCATTTTTTACTCTTGCATCATTTTTTTCTAGGAATTCTAATTGATTTTGTGGACTAGCTTTGTTTTTCTTTAAATTTTTGTTTGTGAATCTTGTAAAGCTATTCTCTTTTTGTTTGTCTTGGGCCTCCCCTGGCATCATAATAGATTTTTTCAAAAATTACTCATTTTTGGAAATCAGTGCAACTGTGATGAGTCTTTGCTCATCACCCGAGGTCCAAATCTCAGATCCCCTCTCTGGATATTAGAATTAGAAAGTTTTGAGATCCTGTTCCTTCTTTAGGGACCAAGGCTTAGATCCTCTCTCCTCTACACATCAGGATCAGAGAAACTGAGCCATGGAGCCTGTGCCTGAGATGAGTACTGTGGCATTCAAGGACTGAGTCTTGTAATGGTCTGGAGACCTGGGTTACATTGCTTCCTCCTACTCATCATTTATTTACTCCCACATAAATATTAATATAAATGAGAAAGAAGGAATATGGATTTTTGTTGTTTTTCAGTCATGTCCAACTCTTCATGACCCCATTTGGGGTTTTCTTGAAATTTTCTTTTTCATCTCATTTTACAGATGAGGAACTGAGGCAAATAGGGTTAAGTGACTTGTCCAGGGTCACACAACTAGTAAGTGTATGAGGCTGGATTTGAACTCTGGAAAATGAGTCTTTGTGACTCCAGGCCAGGCACTCTTTTCACTGTGCCACCTAGCTGCCCTTTCCTATTTTCTTTGGTTATTTCTTCAACTAGCAAATTTAATTGTTTTCATTTTTATTTTTTATGAAAATACTGCCTGTGACCCCCACATTTCTTCCAATCCAAAACGAAACTAATTTGGTATTCTAAACCTTTGTTATTGGAAAGTGCCCATCCCAATCCCAATTGATAGCAAGCACCATTTCTGATTTCTTTTTTTATTATTTAATTTATTTTCAGTTTTCACCATTTATTTCTATAAATTTTCCTTTTGCTTCTCCTCCCTCCCCCCTCACTCTCCAAGCTGACATGCAATCCATTTGGAACTATGCCCAAAGGGCTATAAAAATCTGCATCCCCTTTGATCCAGCAATACCACTTCTAGGGCTGTATCCCAAAGAGATCATACAAGTGGGAAAAGGACCCAGATGTACAAAAATATTCATAGCAGTTCTTTTTGTGGTGGCGAAGCATTGGAAATTAAGGGGATGCTCATCAATTGGGGAATGGCTGTACAAATTGTGGTATATATGAATGTAATTGAATACTATTGTGCTATAAGAAATGAAGAGCAGATGGACTTCATAATAACCTGGAAAGACTTACATGATCTGATGATGAGTGCTGGGAGCAGAACCAGGAGGACATTATATACGATTACAGACACATGGTATTTGTGATGACTAACTTTGATAGACTTGGCTCTTGTCAGCAATGCAAGGTTCTAAGACAGCTCTAAAAGACTCATGATAAGAAAAGCTACCCACATCCAGAGAAAGAATTACAGAGTCTGAATGAAGATTGAGGAAAACTATTTTCTCTCTCTCTCTTTTTTTAAATTTTAGTGTTTGGTTTTGTTTCTTCCTTCTCATCATTCATTCCATTGGTTATAATTCTTCTTTACAACTTGACTATTGTGAAAATAAGTTTAATGTGAAGGTATATGTAGAATGTACATTGGATTAAATGTTATCTTGGGATGGTCAGGGAGGAAGGAGAAGGAAGGGGAGAAAATTTGAAAAACTTGTGCAACTGAGTGTTATGCACCAAAAATAAAAAAAAATAAAAACGATGACATGCAATGTAATATGTGCTCTACACATACATTCCTATTAAGCACATTTTCACATTAGTCATGTTGCATAGAAGAATTATAACTAATGGGAGAAGCCATGAGAAAGAAAACAAAACAAAACAAAGGAGAAAAGTGTCTGTTTCACTCTGCATTCTGACTCCATAGTTCTTTCTCTGGATGTGGATGGCATTTTCCATGATGAAAACTTTGGAAAAGTTTTAGGTCCTTGAATTTCTGAGAAGGTTTAAGTCTGTCAAAATCAGTCCTCCCACAGTGTGGCCATTACCGTGTACAATGTTCTCCTGGTTCTGCTCACTTCACTCAGCATCAGTTCATGTAAGTCTTTCCAGGTTTTCCCAAAGTCAGCCTGCTTATCATTTCTTATAGCATAATAGCATTCCATTATATTCATATACTACAACGTGTTCAGCCATTCCCCAATTAATGGGCATCCCCTCAATTTCGGGTTCTTGGCCACCACAAAAAGAGCTGCTATAAATATTTTTGTACATGTGAGACCTTTTCCCATTTTTATTATATCTTTGGGACACAGCCCTAGAAATGCTATTGCTGGGTCAAAGAGTATGCACATTTTTATAGCCCTTTGGAGATAGTTCCAAATTGCTCTCCAGAATTGTTGGGTCAGCTCACAGCTCCACCAACAATGAATTTGTGTTCTTCCTTTCCCACATCTTCTCCATCATTAGTAGGCTGTATTAGTAATATATAGAAAGGCAGATGATTTATGTCACTTTATTTTATATCCTGCAACTTTACTAAAGTTGTTTATTATTTCAAGTGTTTTTTATTTGATTTTCTAGGATTCTCTAAGTATATCATCATATTGTCTGCAAGGAGTGGCAACTTAGCTTTTTCTTTGACTATTCTAATTTCTTCACTTTTTTTCCCTCTTATTGCTAAAGCAAACATTTTTAGTACCAAAATGCGTAACAGTGGCAATAATGGATATCCTTGTTTCACCCCTGATCTTATTGGAAATGCATCTAGCTTATCCCCATTACATATAATGCTCGCTGATGGTTTTAGTTAGATGTTACTTATCATTTTAGGAAAGGCTCCATTTATTCCTATACTCTCCAGTGTTTTCAATAGGAATGGGTGTTGTATTTTGTCAAAAGCTTTTTCTGTATCTGTGGAGATAGTCATATGGTTTCTGATAGTTTTGCTTATGGTTTCCCTAATATTGAACCAGCCTAGCGTTCCCAGCATAAATCCTACTTAATCAAAGTATATTATTCTTGTGATAAGTTGCAATAGTCTTGCTAATATTTTCTTTAATTTTTTGCATCTATATTTATTAGGGAAATTGGTCTATAATTTTCTTTCTCTGATTTGGCTCTTCCCAGTTTAGGTATTAGTACCATATTTGTATCATAAAAAGAAATTGGTAGGACTACTTCTTCACTAATTTTCCCAAATAGTCTATATAGTATTAGATTTAATTGTTTTTTAAATGTTTGATAGAATTCACTTGCAAATCCATCTGGCCCTGGGAATTTTTTCCTAGGGAGTTCATTGATGCCTTGTTCAATTTCTTCTTCTGAGATGGGATTATTTAAGAATTTTACTTCCTCTTCCACTAATCTGCGCAATTTATATTTTTGTAGATATTCATCCATTTCACTAAGATTGTCAAATTTACGGGCATACAATTAGGCAAAATAATTCCTAATTATTGTTTCAATTTCCTCTTCAGTGGAGGTGAATTCAGCCTTTTCTTTTTTGATATTGTTAATTTGGTTTTCTTCTTTTTTAAAAATCAAATTAACTAAAAGTTTATTAATTTTATTGTTTTTTTCATAAAACCAGCTCTTAGTTTTATTTACTAATTCAATAGTTTTCACCATTTCTGACTTATTAAAGATTAGTTTAATGATACAAGAGTAGAGATCAATTTACAAAGCCTATAAGAGGATTGGAAGAGAAAGCCAAAATTCCTGACTTACGTACATTTGCTTAGTTATACACTTTACTCATGAAAGTCATCCTTTCCTGTAATCTTCCATATTTAGCTGATTTACTGATCCTACTGAATAAAACGAATATTCAAGTTTACAGATATTCTTCCAAACATAATCTTAGGGAATTTCTTGCTGTTGGAATGACCTTCTTTCTTACCTATCTCAGTAGCAAGGGGTGGGGGGGAGAACTTAAAAGAAAGACCTAACAGAATAGGAAATGAACCAAAACAAAAGAATAATTTCAATTTACATGTTCTCCAATATTTAGTTTTACTTCAATTTGAATTCTCTATATTCCTTGAATGGGCCAGTATGTTATTCTTTTAAACCATTTGTTTTGAAATCATTTCCACAGTGTTTTCTATGACAAAAAGAAAAAGCAAAGAAAATAAAGTTGCTCTCTTCTTTTCTTTTTTGTCTTTTTTATTAATATATTTAATATATTTAGTTTTCAGCATTGATTTTCACAAGAGTTTGAATTGCAAATTTTCTCCCCATTTCTACCCTCCTGCCCACTTCAAGATGGCATATATTCTGGTTGCCCCATTCCCCACTCAGCCCTCCCTTCTGTCAGCCCACTCCCCTCCCAGCCCCTTTTGCCTTACTTTTTTGTAGGCCAAGATAAATTTCTATGCCCCATTGCCTGTGTATCGTATTTCCTAGTCGCATGAAAAAACTTTTCTTTTTTGTTTTTGAACGTCTGCTTATAAAACTTTGAGTTCCAAATTCTCTCCCCTCTTCCCTCCCCACACACCCTCCCTAAGAAGGCAGGCAATTCAACATAGGCCACATGCATATCATTATGTAAAACCCTTCCACAATACTCATGTTGTGAAAGACTAACGATATTTTGCTCCTTCCTGTCTTATTACCCTTTATTCAATTTTATCCCTTGACCCTGTCCCTTTCTGAAAGTGTTTGTTTTTGATTACATCCTCCCCCATCTGCCATCCCTTCTATCATCCTCCCTTTTTTATCTTCTTCCTCCTTCTTTCTTGTGGGGTAAGATACCCAATTGAGTGTGCATGGTATTCCCTCCTCAGGTCAAATCCGATGAGAGCAAGATTCACTCATTCCCCCTCACCTGCCCCCTCTTCCCTTCCTACAGAACTGCTTTTCCATGCCAATTTTATACGAGATAATTTACCCCATTCTATCTCTCCATTTCTCCCTCTCTCAATATATTCTTCTCTCATCTCTTAATTTGATTTTATTTTTTTCGATATCATCCCTTCATATTCAACTTACCCTGTGCCCTCTGTCTATGTATATATACACATACATATATACATACGAATGTATAAACATACACACAAACACACACACACACACACACACACACACATATATATATGTATATGCATATTCCTTTCAGCTACCCTAATACTGAGGTCTCATAAATTATACACATCATCTTTCCATGTAGGAATGTGAACAAAAGAGTTCAACTTTAGTAAGTCCCTTATGATTTCTCTTTCTTGTTTACCTTTTCATGCTTCTCTTGATTCTTGTGTTTGAAAGTCAGATTTTCTAGTCAGCTCTGGTCTTTCCACTGAGAAAGCTTGAAAGTCCTGTATTTTATTGAAAATCCATAATTTGCCTTGGAGCATGATACTCAGTTTTGCTGGGTAGGTGATTCTTTATTTTAATCCTAGCTCCATTGACCGCCAGAATTTTGTATTCCAAGCCCTTTGATCCCTTAATGTAGAAGCTGCTAGATCTTAGATTATTCTGATTGTTTTTCCACAATACTCAAATTGTTTCTTTCTGGCTGCTTGCAGTATTTTCTCCTTGATCTGGGAGCTCTGGAATTTGGCAACAATATTCCGAGGAGATTTCTTTTGGGAATGTATTTTAGGAGGTGATCTGTGGATTCTTTCAATTTTGATTTTACCCTCTGGCTCTAGAACATCAGGGCAGTTTTCCTTGATAATTTCTTTTTCTGATCATGGCTTTCAGGTAGTCCAAGAAATTTTAAATTGTCTCTTCTGGATCTATTTTCCAAGTCTGTGCTTTTTCCAATGAGATATTTGACATTGTCTTCCACTGTTTAATTCCTTTGGTTTTGTTTTATATATCTTGATATCTCATAAAGTCACTAGATTCCAACCTAATATTTATGGTGGTATTTTCTTCAGTGGTCTTTTGGACCTCCTTTTCCACTTGGGTAATTCTGCCTTTCAAGGCATTCTTCTCCTCATTGGCTTTTTGGAGCTTTTTTGCCATTTGAGTTAGTCTATTTTTAAGGTGTTGTTTTCTTCAGTATTTTTTTCCATTTTTTGGGGTCTCCTTTAGCAAGTCATTGACTTGTTTTTCATGGTTTTCTCGCATCCTTCTCATTTCTCTTCCCAATTTTTCCTCTACTTCTCTAACTTGCTTTTCCAAATCCTTTTTGAGCTCTTCCATGGCCTGAGACCAGTTCATGTTTTTCTTGGAGGTTTTTAATATAGGCTCTTTGAGTTTGTTAACTTCTTCTGGTTGTATGTTTTGGTCTTCTTTGTCACCAAAGAAAGATTCCAAAGTCTGAGACTGAATGAGTCCATTTTTGCTGCCTGGCCATATTCCCATCCAACTTACTTGACCTTTGAGTTTTTTGTCAGGGTATCACTCCTAGTAGAGTAGCGAGTACTTTGTTCCAAGCTTGAGGGGATGGGCTGTTGTTTTCAGAGCTATTGCTATATAGCCAGCTCTGCCATACCAGCACTCCTCCTTCCTCAAGAACCACCAACCCGGATTGGATTCAGATCTTAAGCAAGCTCTGCACTCCTGCTCTGATCCGCCACTTAATTCCTCCCACCAGGTGGGCCTGGAGCCCGAAGCAACTGCAGCTGTAGTTTTGTAGCTGCCCCACCTCTGCTGCCCCCAGGGTGGTGGCTGAACTAGGAACTGCTATCACTCTGTCCTGGAAGATTTTCCCACTAACTTTCTCTATTGTTTTTGGTGTTTGTGGGTTGAGAAGTCTGGTAACTGCCTCAGTTCACTGATTCAGGGTGCTAGGGCCCATTCTGCCTGGCTCCTGGTCTGGGGTCTTGTTGGTCCAGCTGCCGCCCATGCTGGGCTCTGCTCTGCTCCACTACCAGCTCCGTGTGCGATAGACCTTACCCATAGACCATCCAGGCTGTTCTGGGCTGAAGCCCTACTTCTCTCTGCTATTTTGTGGGTTCTGCAGTTCTGGAATTTGTTCAGAGCCATTTTTATAGCTTTTTGGAGGGACCTGGCAGGGAGCCCACGCAAGTCCCTGCTTTCCAGCTGCCATCTTGGCGTGCTCTCTTCTTTTCAATGAGGTAATCTTGTGTTTTGTTTGCTTTTGTTTTTTTGGTTTTTTTTTGTTTTTTTCATTTTGATTCAGATTCTTTTCTTGACACCAGATTAGGAGAGAGACAGATCTGGATTAGAATTTGACAGAAATGGTCTGTCTTTTATTCTTGGTCCAGTGGATCTCTCTGGATTCAGGGTATAAACTGAAATTCTAAGGCCCCAAACCAACATTTAGGAAATGTTCAATTCTTATCCTGTATGAATAGCAAAAAACTCTTCAGTGGACTAGAGACAGGAGAGTGTTTGAGCTATTTCCTACATGCTGCTTTGCAATACTGATTATTATGTTTTCAGGTTGAGCATTTATGAGCAAAATCCACAAATAAGACAACCCAAAGGGTTAACTTCTTGTTTTATTGTTTAAACTTAAGAAAGTGATGGAGAAAATGGCAATAATGCAGATTATACTTTATAATGTGTATACATTCTTTTTCAGAAACCTGTTACTAAACACTTGCCAGCATACCCCTGGATGCGGGGCCCTTCTTTCCTTTTATGAGCTTCTCAGAAGTCTCAGCCATGACTATGGTTTAGTGATTCATATTAATGGGATTATAGAATTTTTGGCCAGAAAGGATGTATGAGATTATCTAATCTATTCATACTTTTTAAATTTTATTTTTATTTTCTGAAGGGGAAACAGTCCAGACTTGGGTGATTTGCCTAATTCACACAAATGGTAGGTAACAAGGTTGGGGCTAGAACCCACATTCTTTGACAATGAATTCAATTTTCTTTCCATTCCAACATTATTGTCAGCTACTGATGGACATGGGTAACACTGACGTTGAAATAACCAGCTGTGCCATGTTTAGAATGCATGTCCGTTTTCCTATGCCATGGTCAGATTTCACACAAATCCCACTGCTAAAAGAAAAAAAAAGCAACTTAAAAAGGCACAAAAAAGGACCAGAAGCATTTGTTATTGTTTTGATAAATTTGGTAAAGACTATCGAGGCACCTTCGCTATCAACAAAAGTTGCTCATTTTTTCCTGGCTTCAGAAAGTTGTCAATGTTCTTGACATGATACACATTCCACCAACATCACTATCTCCAGCACTCAAATGGTCTCTTGTGTGTGAGTGCGTGTGCATGTGTTTCGCCCTGCTCCATTCTGATAATAGTATCACAATTTTGTCCCCTATTTTCAGAGTGTCAAATTCTCCTTCAGATAGCTGTATCTCACATCTGATGCTGACCAGGAATTGCAGGCATGGAGCAAGGGCATCTCGTGACTCATTTCTGAATTTGACAATGACGAGCACATTTCCTGAATGTCCCAGGCTGAAGTCTGTGGCTAGGCTGAACAAGGGCTGGACAGTTTCATGTTCCACATGGTGACTTTTCTAAGGGGAGCATTTTGCAAAAGCTCTGAGATGGAAAGCCTGGGACAAACACTTAGACGCATGCCAGGGCTCCCTAGTAGTCTGGGTTCGATATGATGAACTACCAAAGGACATGTGAGAGCTGTAAACGAAATGTAACATACAAGGTCCTGGTTTGTCTCAAAACTACAAATACATGAGCTTGAAAATGTCAGCATGCTTGGGAAAAAACAACTTGTCTGAACTTCAGTGGGGTTATTTCACACAATAGGCTAAATATTTTTGCAGCCAGACATTGAACTCATTGTTTAGGAGATCTGGAATATTGCTTCTTAGGCCAACCCTGCTGATTAATTTTATGAAGAAAAGAATGATCCTGTGTTTTATCTGAGAGTAGAAGATGCCCCAAAATTCTCTCTTCTGATAGGACAATATAAAGATTCCCCTTGTGTTGTACTCTCTGCATGGAGATTGTCCTTCTTTAGCTAAGCCTTGGTTTCCTAATTGGATTATGTATTTTTAAGTTTTTAATACTCAGATTTATTATCTCACTGATTTGGGAATATCCTTTCCATCAGGACGGTTCATAAGTCATTTACACCTTTTCCTGTGTGAAGTTTTATTAAAGTGAATTATCTCTGGTTTTCTGCATAGTACGTCTCACATTTATCCAAGGTGCCCACAGTCACCCCTGAAAGCTACGTGTTTAAGGGGAAACACTTGGAACTTTTGCCCTGATTGGGCCAGTAGTTAAAGCTCTTCAAGCTCATCCTTCTACTCCAATGATGCCAAAGGAGAGATTCCTTCTCACTGAATACCATTAATATTTCCATTTGTTAGAAGAGGAAACTGAGGGTCAATAATATAGTGGCACTTACCCAAAGCCAAATAACTAGCGGAATGGAGATTGTAACCAAAGTCTTTGTACTCAGTGCAATTTTGCTTTGTACTTTTTGTTTTTGTTTTGGGGATGTGTGTGTGCATGTGTGTGTGTGTGTGTGTGTGTGTGTGTGTGTGTTTAAGAGAAGGGAAATTAAAAACTCCCCTTAATCTGAGTATCCTTAGTACCCCTTGATAATGGGGTCCCATCTCCCTTATACCAAGTACTTTTGGTGGGGGAGTGGGGTAAGGTATCTTGATTGTAAAGAAAGTGTAAGGATGCAGTATTTCATACCTATATGAACCTCAGACATCCATGTTTGCAAACATGAGATTACTTCTAAGAGGTACTGACATTTATGTAACCCCTTACATAAATTTGACTCCTACAACAAGCTTTTAAGGGAGATAATGCAAATATTATTATTCTCAATTTACAGGTAAAGTAGATGATGTTGAGAAATATTGAATGACTTGTTTGAAATACCCAGTAAGTTGCAAAGCCTGGACTTGAAACTAGCCAGAGACTAGGTCACTCTTTTTTACTACTGGCATCTTTTTCTTCCTTCTTTCCTTCCTTCCATCCTTCCTTCCTTCCTTCCCTCTCTCCCTCCCTCCCTTCTTTCTTCCTTCCTTTCTTCCTTTCTTTCTTTCTTTCTCTTTCTTTCTTTCTTTCTTTCACTTCTTTCTTTTGTGTTTTCTTTCTTTTTTCTTTCCTTCCTTCCTTCCTTCCTTCCTTCCTTCCTTCCTTCCTTCCTTCCTTCCTTCCTTCCTTCCTTCCTTCTTCTTTTCTTCCTTCCTTCTTCCTTTCTTCCTTCCATTCTTTCTTGCCTTTTCTTTCTTTTTCAATCTTTTTAATTCAACATTTTTTCCCAATTACATGTAAAAAACAATTTTAATAGTCTTTTATTCAAATTTTGAGTTCCAAATTCTCTCACTCTCCCCTCTCCCTCATTGAGACAGCAAGCAATTCAACATAGGTTATATATGTAGCACTGGTATTTCTTTCCAGGCAGACCTTATAAATATGAAGTCATCTCTACCATCTCCAACTCTAATCCAACCAACAAATATCTTACATAAAATGGTACCAGAAGTTTCATCATTCATTCTTTTGTCTTTAGGGATTTGGAAAGGGTTACTTTTCATTGAGTTTAAATGCAAATAGACACAGAACTAATACCTAGAGACCATTTTAGCTGAAAGTTAAGAAATTCTCAGCTGAACTTAAAATATAGCTCTGTAGGTAATATAACACAGAATTGATATCTAGAGGTGGGATACTAAGAGAACCAAGAAAGGAAGAAGCTAGACAAGTAATATTGAGGAGATAACGCACTACAGATTTGTTTTTCCTTTTCCTGTGGACCTGGGCCCTAGTCTCTTAATGGAAGACAGTGTTCACCCCATTGGAATGCTTATGAAAAAAATCTTGGAAATCAGCAGCATTTAGTTGTGCCACTGGGAGATCACCTGTTAGAATTTGTTTACATCACAAAAATGACCAAAATGGCTCTTTGTGTTTGCTATTATGTAGTCCCCACCATAGCAATCTTTTGTAGAATCTAGAGGTCACCCTGCATCTGAAATTACATTTCCTCTGATACTGAGAGGAGAAGGGCTGGAAAGGTACTGTGCCTTTTCTTTCTTTTTTCTTCTTCCTCACAGTCTCTTAACATTTATTGATTGAGTTCTATTCTATGCAAGCCACTGGACTTGGTTAAAGGATACAAATAGTATGAGGAATCCTTGTCTTCAAAGAACTTACAATAATATAAGGAAAAACAAGAGGACATTATACCAAGTGCCACCAAGTCATAGAGACCATAAGCAATCTTGGAAGTGAAACAAGAACGCTTTGTGAGTTCTTTTATTTGCCTGAGGCAGATGGTTCTCTATATTGTATACCACCCACCCTGAGTTTCTCCCATGGTCACATTAAGCTCTGGATCCTTGATCCTATTGAACCTTTAGAACAAGGGGGAAAGTATAGGGTGCTGGCCAAGACTGTGCAGGGCTTAGAACATAAATTCATAATGGACATTTTGTGTGGACACTAGAAAAGCTTCTTGGGTTCTCCAGGTTCGTATCAGTATCAGCTAGAAGGAAGGAAAGAGAGAGAGGGAGAGAAAGAAAGAGTGGAAGGAAGGAGAAAAAAGAATGAAGAAAAGAAAGGAAGGAAGACAGAAAGAAAAAAAAAGAAATGTCTTATAGCTTCTTTGTAAATTGCATTGGATTTTATTTCCTAGAGTGCTTCTGTCATTCTTTGAATCTAAACCTTTTCTACTCTGTGTTCATATTTGTTGTGTGGACAAATGAAGGGAGACAGAGAATTTGGATTTACACAACATATATAGCTTTATAGACAAAGCCCTTGTGAGTGGCAATGAAGAGGCTGGTTATAAATATATTCATCTATAAATACTTCATTCAGAGACTTCAGTCGATCTGTGATCTTACTAGGCCTCCACCAGTGCAGTTTGCAACCTATCCATTCTCTAAATCTTATTCAATAGGAATTCAGAGCCCCCTGTGATTGATTTTGAGACTCAGTTTACTGTGTCTGATATAAATGAAAAGTAATAAGCAATTGACTTGAAATTCCATTAGACTGCCTTACCCTTAATGTTTTCCAACACATCATCATTTCACCTGGAAAATGGGATGAAGAAGTGTAGTGGTTATGAGGCAGCAGAATCAAGAGCAGTTCAGGGTTTTCATTTGCTTTTTCTATAACAGATGTAGATCTTCTCACCTCTAAAGCAAAAAAAAATCCTTGCTAGTAATGCTTTTAACAGTGATATCCCCTTGTGGCATACACATCTATAAAGTAAACACTGTTGGTTATTGTCACCAGGCATGCTGGGCAGGATCTCAGCTTTGGTCCTTGTCTGTGAGTGTAGGTGCCTGTCCATTCTCAACAAACATGGTGTGGGGAAGGGGGTGGTGGAGAGTAGATCTTCTAGTTCTTTTTATAGCACATAAGAACCATGAGGTCATTCCCACAATATCCATTGCCTTCAAGGCTATGATGATTATAAGAGGGATATGAAAAAGAAACTAAAGCAGGTCCATTGACATGAATAAAAGAAAATAAAATGACAAACAAGAAAAAGCTATAAGAATCACAACTGTTGAACATGGACTAGAAAGCCTGAATCATCTCTAGAACCAATCTCTTATTGTGTGATAAGGATGCTTATATGATTACCTGTTATCCTTCACACACACACACACACACACATACAAACACACATGTAAGTGAAATTCTTGAACGTTAGCATTTAAGAACTAGAAAAGATCTTGGAGGTAATCTAATTTAACCCTGCTATTTGAGAGATATGCACGTGTGCACACACACACACAAACAGAGAGAAAGAGAGAGAGAGAGAGAGAGAGAGAGAGAGAGAGAGAGAGAGAGAGAGAACTGAGTTCCAGAGATAGTGATTTTTTTTAAAATTCACATCAAGAATTTGTGACAAGAATCAGTAACAAAATCTACATCTTCTAAATCCTAGGCTTACACTTCTCCCAATTATTATTGCCAGCACTACCATCATCATCATCATGATCTTTTTGACGGTGTTCAAAAAATTGTCTTGACAAATTAGTATCCTTATTTCTATTCAAATTTATTTCAAATTTCATATTTAAAGTTTGAACTGTGGCATGGGTGGATAAAATAAGCTGTCTATCTGTTGTGTCACCTAGCTGCCTTTCTCTTATGCATAGAAGGTCTTCCTACTCACCACAGATCTCTTGGAACTACTGCTTTCCTTCTAGACTCATCTCAAGCACCACCTTTTAGTAGCAGCTTTTCTTGATTTCCCTCTCAGCTGCTAGTTAACTTTTTTTCTTCTCAAACTAACTAACCAACTATTGAACATATAATATCTAGCCAAATGAATAACCTGATTTTCACATTTTCACATAACCCATGATGCCATGAACTTTATTTCTCCTTAAAAATGCTTTCAAGTCACCTTTATTCTGTAATTTACACACATATATTTGCCAGAAAGGACAGCTAGGTGACTCAGTGAATAGAGTATTGGGCTTGTTGTAAGAGAGATGTGTGTACCAATCTGGCCTCAGACACTTACTAGCTGGGTGACCGTAGGCAAGTTATTTAAGTCTATTTGACTCAGTTTTCTTGTCTGTAAAATGAGCTGGAGAAGGAAATGGTAAACCATTCCATTATCTTTGCTAAGAAAAACCCAAAAGGGTTCATGAAATGTCAAGTGTGATTGAAAATGATGAAACAACAGCAAATTTGTTAGAAATGCAAAATAAGAATACAAAAGGAAGCTGTATAGTTATGAAAAAGTAGCATATTTAGAACTATAGAGTACCCTCTGGGAGAAAAAAAAAAACATGGCAATATCACCCAACTAGAAACACCCTGAAATACCATAAGTTACTGTGTTGTCCTATATGAATGTGTTTCCATACCGTTGACTACATGAGGTTTTCTCCATTGGTTCTGTCACCAAGTCTAATCCTAAATAAATGAGATTCGCAAAATTTCACAGCTGAAAGGGACATTATAGATCATTTAATCCAATTCTCATATTTTACTGATGAGGTAATTAACTCATAGGTCAGATAAGAGACTGATTCAAAGTCACACAGCTAGCCAGTCGTAGAGGAACTAAGAATCAGATTACTTAATTCCTACCCAGCTTGGCCATGAATTACTTCTACCAGACTCTGTACTTTTATCTTTTACTTCTGAGCTCTTTCCATAGGCTTCTAGGATTCTCCCACTGGCTCTGAATGTCTAAGATCTTCAGTGCAGTATCCCATCAGGACTGCCCAATACCCTACATTTTCAGCCTTTTCCCTCCCTATCAAAATAAATCTATCACATATTGCTTTTTTTTCAGGGCTCTTCTAGATGAATAAAAATAAATGAGTAAATGAATTGAAAGAATGAATGAAAAAATATTTTTAGACACTTAGAATGTGCTAGGTATGTTGTTATGTGCTGAAGATATTAAGACAAATGAAGGAAAAAATCTCTGATCTCAAGGAATACGAGCAAATAAGAAAAAGTATATAATATATCCATGCACACATATACATACACACAAATACACACTCATGCATACATACATGAGTGTGTATACATGCAAGAGAAGGATGTTCTGGGAGGAGATGAGGATGATCTATAAGACCATAATGAATTCAATTGATATCGCCTTTCCAAAAGTGATATATTGTGTTTGATCAGGGTTCCAGGCTAAGAGGTGGGTTAATGTGTGCAACAGGGTAGCTGACAAGGAGATAAGATGAGGGGGATAGACTGCTGAGTGGATTATGAAGAATTGTTTGCATGATATGGTTTTGGGCTGACTATCTATAGTGGTCAATGTGAGTTTATGCTTACTCACGAATCAGGACAGCTCAGAATTGGGTGAGAGTTCCAAGGCCGAATAGATTAAGCTTTGCAGGAACTACATCTGGAGGTGTAGCAGCACAGCTGGTGGCAAGAAGATGACCTAGGTAGATGACTGGGTGAGATGTTTAGAAGAGGTGTTTAACAAAGGAATGTATGAAAAGCTATTAAATTTAATGTCCCTCTTCAGTTTTTTAAAGATTAAGCAATATGGCTATTATCAGGCAAATAGGGGAGACCTTTTGGGGTATGCTTCCCACTACTCTCTTCACAAATGCATTCTGTTACTACTATATGTCTTCATCAAAGGTATGGGGAAGCAAATAGAATCATAAAATTCTACATTTAGAAAAAACCTAAAGTATTATATGACCCAGAGTCTTAATTTTATAGACAAAACAAAACAAAAACCTACCTCAGGTCCAGAAAATTGCGGTGACCTACTGAAGGTCATGCAGCTAATTGGTGCCAAAAGTAGAATGAGATCTGGGTCTCCTAGCTCCTTGTCCCTTTCCCCTCTGCAGTGGGCCGCCTCCAGTCTTTGGCCTACTTTTTTGCTCTTGTCCTCTCACTTGACTCCTTTCAGAAAGCATTCCTATGGAAAGTGTTTGAAGGAAGAGTTCTTTTATGTAGGTCAACATCACTACTTGATGTGTCAACACCCAGAGCCTTCAGTTCTGACAGCTACTGGTGGCAGCCTCAGAATATGTTTATTAAGGATGAGAGACATATCAAAGATATTTCTGTCCACTCTTCTTTCAGAAATCCTCTATTGTATTTCACAGCAGGAAATTTTGTCATCAAATAATTCAACTAACTTTATTTAAACCTGAAGTTTTAAAACTGGCTTGTTATCCAACAAAATTCCATTTCTAACTAAGAAAGTGCTAAACAGAAGCACAGGAAATTGCAATTCCCCTAGTGACTAAAGTCATGCTCCCTTACAGGACATTTGACTGTTTCTTTTAAAAATGGCTCTCAACATTCAGGCAATTATATGATTCTGATTCTTTCTATATATGGCTAATCTAACATCTATAAATGGATCTTTCTGGTAAATGACATAATATTTAATAAAAAGATAGTGGATAAACTACTGGTAAAAATGCCAACATGAATAGTTTCAGCTAAAACCAGATTCTTGTAAGAATCCCTAAGGAACGTTAAGAATCTGAGGTGAGGTGAATCAAAAGAACAATGAACAAATGACATTAATGGAAAGAATTACATTTAAGAAAATTTGCAAAAGGAAAAAAAGAAGACAACACAATGGAGCACCTAAGTGTTCTGAGTCAAGTGATCAGGGTTGGGAATGTGGGGAAGTCGGGAGAAAAGCCTACTAGCTCGTGAAGGTTCTTGCTCTGAAGCAGGGGTTATATGCAATACATCAACAAAACATTTCTCATTGTTTTATGCTGTTCCCATCAAGGTTCGCACCCCTCTCATTACACTTGGTGCCTGGTCCAACAACAACTCTACTGGACTTAGTCAGGAGCCATCATTCTCTGGCTGTGGTGCCCTCCCCAACTTATAATGCATATCCAAAAGCCTCTTCCTATATGTTCATTAATATTCCCAACTAATTGCTAATCTTTCCATACAACTATCTTCCATCAGGCCAAGAACTAAGAACGTTGCAAGGCTGGTAGTGTCTTTTCAGTCCTATTTACACCATGCAATGAGGCATAGCTTGATATTAACTTCAACATTTACAGAACCAAGAAAATAATCAGCATGTGTAAGCATGCCCACTGATATGTATATTATGTGAGGGGCAGAAAAAGATCAGTCTTCAGCTTCTACAGTGAAAAGACTGAAAAATGAGAAACATAGGAAAACTTTTGCTATGATATGAGATACACACACACACGCGTGCACACACACACACACAGACACACACACGCACACACACACACACATAATGGGTTAAGGAGAGAGACACATGATAAGACTCCAGAACAGGATTCCTTGGCAACGATTTTAGGTAGAATGTTGGAAAGAAGATGAATGGGCTATAAAGACTACAACAGTGGTGGATGGAAGACTTGCTAAATAAAAAGAAAAGGAGTCAAATTAGAGCTCTTAAGGAAAAAAAAATGGACTCAAAGATAATAATAAAAATAAGACCAAATAACTAAAACTTGTGATGAAGCCAAAGCAGTCATTTTGGAAATTTTAATATCTCTTAAAAAAATATGTGAACATAATAGAAATGGAAGAAAACAGCAAATTGAGAATGCAACTAAAATATTTGAAAATCTACAAAATTATATACTATTACTCCCAATAGATATTGACACTCTCAAAATCAAAGAGATAGAATTAAAAGCCTGAAAATGGAGGAAAATAGACCTTTCCTTACTATAATTTATTATTTCTATCTAAAGCAAAGAGATAACATTATTTTTATTTAAGAAACAATAGAAATCTTTCCAATAAGGTCATGGATAGAGTATAAACTTCTGTTGTGGCCACTATTATTTAATAAAATTCTAGAACATCTAGTTATAAGATGGAGAAAGAGAAAAGAAAATAAGCATGAAGGGGAAGAAAAAAAATTATTTGCAGATAGCATGATAATTTACTCAGAAATTTCCCAAATTAATCAAAACCATCAATGGAAGCACTAATTTCCACAAAGTAGAAAGGTATAAAACAAAGCTACAAAAAACATTGGCCTTTTTGTATGTTGCTAATCAAAATAGCAGAACAAGAGAGAAAATGAAGTTCTCTTCAACATAATAAAAATGAATAAGCTATCTGTGATTTAAACTACCAAAACACCCTCAGGACTTTGAAGAATGTAACTACAAAATATTCTTTAACAAAAATAAAGTGGGATAAAAGGAATAAAGGAAGACAAATAGTTCGATAGATATTCATTTCTTGTGGTTCAAATGGATATGTGACCCCCCCAAAAAAGAATAACAGTCTAATAGAATTCAAAAGGAGCTGACCTTAGCTACCTCCTAGGAGAATAAAAGATGAAGAAGACTAGCAAGACATTGAGAAGATAAGTCTATCTAGGGCTGCCCGGTAATACAATTTGAACTTGAGCTCAGAGGTTCTTCCCATAAGTAAGCAAGAAGGAACCAGTACAAGCAAGCCTTAGGGCAAACAGGGAAAATAGACAATCAGAGGATAAAGGCAGCTCATGGTGGAAAGGCTAGTAGCATTGATCTAGAGTCTGTGACTAAGTCAAATCTCTGAAAATGAGGTTTGTGTATTTATAGGGCCACTAGGTTGGTCACAAATCCAAAGGAGCTTAGTTTAATTGGTTCTGAAAAACCATAGTTATGCCTAAGTATTAAGTAACTAAACTACCTGGTAAGAAGTCATTTTTTCCCCCAAAACTAATAGTCCTGTGGATAGAGGAAGGTTTGGAGGAGGAGTGAATATAACCTTACTCTAGTCTTTGTAATTTTAACTTTTTCAGGAATTTATCTCAAGGTCTATGATTAGGTATTATTTATCTCAGCTTATTCCCCAGTGCTTAAAGTGTCACACAAGATAGGTTTATTAATATATTTATTGAATGGATGTATGGATGGGTATGAGTAATGTGATAATATTGTTTAGTTTTATGAATGAAGTACTCAGAATTATAATCTCAAAGCTAATTCCCAGAGCTATAGATGATAACTATTGTGGTGTATTCAAACATCTAACATGACTCCATTCTCTACAATATGTTCTTTTTTTCAAGAATCATAGAATTATGGGGCAGCTAGGTAGTGCAGTGAGTAAAGCACTGGCCTTTCAGGAAGACCTGAGCTCAAATCCGGCCTCAAACATTTGACACATTTACTGTGTGACCTTGGTCAAGTCACTTAAGCCCGATTGCCTTGCCTTCTCCCCTCCAAAAAAAAAAAAAAGAAAGAAAGAATCATAGAATTATATGGTATCGTAGTGGCTATCTAACTTGCCTATTGCCTTGAGGCAAAAGGTCACAATTTAGACTGGGCAGATGAATTTCATTTTTTTTTTCCAAAACACAAATAGAAATGAAGAATTTACAACACAACCCCTCTCCCCAATTTCAATGATCTATTCCCAAGCTTAATAACCTCACTGTCAGAAAATTCTTATATCCAATCTAAATCCCTCATGTTGCAATCTAAGCCCGATTCCTCTGCTTCCTTGTTCAGTGGAGATGAAAAACAGCTGGCAACCTACTCTGTAGAACTCTTTATAGACTAAGAAATACACATTTATTAAAATGCATTTCTTCCCTCTTCTCTCTAGATTGAATAACCTCAAGTCTTTTCGCCTTTCAAAGGAAGCAGTTATGTCTAACATATGCAAAGAATGTTGAATTAGTAGTCAGTTCACTTGAGTATTACTTTCATTATTAATTGGCTGCTGTAAATAGAGTTTCCACGGCAGTAGTACACAAGAAAAGGCCAAAACCAGTATATCAGGCAGACTAGAAAGGTTAAATGTAGGTTGCAGGTCAAATACGGAAGTGTGACCAGGTGTTCAATTTCTTAGGGACAATCATATGGGGGGGGCAATGAATTCTTGAAGAAGTAAAATAAGATGATTCTAAAAAAAGGGAGAGGACACATAGTACCCATGGACCCATTCGAAGTCTAAACAGAGTCCAAGATCCGAGTTATTTTTATCCAAATTGGATAGGATCAAATGATTGGGAAAGACAATGCAACACTTAAATTGACACTTGCTTGGAATCAGAGAGGGCTCAATAGCAGGTACTGAGGGAAAATGGAGCAGAATAGAAACCCAAGCCACTGGGTAATCAGGATTGGAGTAATAGTTCGGGGAGAAAATGAAAGAAGTGATGAGCAAGTAAATCTAGCTTCTAGAACTAGAGTGAAGGGGCACTAGTGAAGGCCATTTTAGTAACTATATGACTTTGAAAAAGTTAGTTTCCCTCATCCAATAAAAAGAAAAAAAAACAGGAGACAGGATCAAACCATCTCTAATTTCCCCTTCCCTTCTAAAATTTTGTGTTAGTTGGTTGCCTGTTGTCCTTCATTCTCAAAGAGGACCAAAATGGTATCATTATGTTGGGTTTAGGGTACAGTGTGTCTGGCACAAATAGACAATATGAACATTTGGAGTGAAGATCTCTCTACCTTTGCCCATCTTACTTCTCTTTTGAGCAATTCTGATTCGCTCGTAATGCCTTCTTTGATGCAGGCACACCATGTTGTGTCACCTATATCTTCCAATCAATTACAATGTTCTTCAGGGAGATCTTGAGAGAGTCCTTGTATTAATTCTCTTCCCATGCTTTTTAACATGATTTTTCAGCAATGTTGTCAGATGCCTTCAAGGTAGACAAAAATGGCATCAATACTCACAGGGGGTGGAAGGCAGCTAGGTGGTCTAGTGGATAGGGCACCCACTCAGCCTGGAGTCAGGAAGACCTGAGTTCAAATCCAGCCTCAGTCACTTATTAGCTGTGTGACCCTGGACAAATCATTTAACCCTGTTTCCCTCAGGTTCTTCATCTGCAAATGAGCTAAAGAAGGAAATGGCAAACCAATCTAGTATATTTGCCAAGAAAACCCCAAGTGAGGTCATGAAGAGGTGGACACATCAGAAAAATGACTGAAAAGTGTATATTCAAAATGTTTTAAATGCATAGAGAGAATTTTCTATTTGAAGGAACCTGGAAAGAGAACTCTTTTTTAAAGTGATGATTTTGTTTTGTAAAGTGAATAATCTCACCTAATTTTCTGTGGTCTGGATAGCTATAGCTCTTCAGGAACAAAAGAATATAATGATGAAACAATGAGTCCAAAATTACTGGACACAGCGATCCTCAAAGGTGAAAAATCACATCCTTACAATCATGCATTAATAAAACAGGAAAAGAAAAGCTGAATTAACTGAAAACATATTTTACAAAATTAGGAAATAAATAAGGAAGCTTAAATTAAGCAAGAAAGAAGAGATATTAAAATTAGAGGAGAAATACATAAACTGGAAAGAACTACAGAAATTATAAATAAAAATAAAAGCTTATTTTATTTACAAATAAATTTGATAAACCCTTAGCTAATCTGATTTTTAAAGGTGATCAGAAAATCAATTCAATAAAATAGCAAATGTACAAGGTGAACTCACAGAAGAAAAAAGAACAGAAAAAAATAAAAAAAAAAGAATTATCAGAACATATCCATAAGTTACACACTAACAAAACCATAAACACAAAAGAAATAGAGGAATACCTTCAAAATGTAAAATACCAAAACCATCAGAAAATCAGATAGAAATCTTAGATAACTTGATCTTAGAGGAGGAAATAGACCCAGCCATAAATGAAGTTTCAAAGAGAAAAAAAAAATTCTGGATCTGATGGAATCACAGTGGAATTCTTCTGTGAGGAAGTTGGAAGTTTATCTATCCTTTACAAATTACTCTCAAAAACTGAGGAAAAAAAGAACCTTAGCAGGGTCCTTTTATAGACAAATATTGTTCTAATATCTTAACCAGGGTAAGTTAAAAACATGGACAAGAAACTATACACCAGTATCATTAATGAACATCAACTCAAAAAATTCAAATAAAATCCTATCAAACAGAATTCAGCAATTCATCTAACAAATCATTATTATGATCAAAGAGGATTTGTACCAGGATTGCAAGGATTGTCCAACATTAGGAAAGCAATCAACATAATCATATTAAAAGCTAAAATATATGAAACTATATGTAGTCATCTTAATAGATAAAGAAAAAACCTTTGGCAAAGTACCATACTCTTTTGTGCTAAAAACCCTACAAAGTGTATGTAGAGGAACCTTTTTTTAATATCATAAAAAAATCTAAAGCCAAAATTAAGAATCATATACAATGGGGATGCATTTCAATTTTTTCAAATAAATACAAGAGTGAAGCAAGGATGCTCGCTCACCCTGCTATTATTTGATATATTTCTGGAAATGCTAACAGTAGCAAGACAAAAGAAAGGATTTAAAAAAATAAAGAAAGGCAAAGAAGAGATAAAACTATCCCTGTTTACTGATGATATGATGGTTTACTTGAAAAACCCCAAGGAATCAGCAAAGATGTTCATTGAGATAATAAATAGGCTCAGCAAAATTGCAGGCTACAAAATAAATCCTCAAAATCAACAACATTTATATATGATAATAGCAAAATACAAGAAGGAATAATAGAAAGTGAAATCCCATATACGTGTGTGTGTGTGTGTGTGTGTGTGTGTGTGTGTGTGTGTAATATGGGGATCAACCTCCCTAAGCACATAAAAGACTTGTATAGATTCAATTGCAAAATACTCCTTAAAGAAATTAAAACAAAACAAAACAACAACCTAAGTAGCTGGGGGAATATTCAGTGCTTATGTCTAGGCCCTGCCAATATAATTAAACTAATTTGGGCTTTTAATACTAGATAAATCAAATTACCAAGGTGATTCTTTACATAACTTCATAATATAATATCGTAAATTTAAATTTAAAATATAACTTGGAAAAGTGAAAGATAAAAATATCAAGATGTAAGGACAAAGAAGGAATGGCATTTCCAGACCTTAAACTGTATTATAAATTAACAGTCATCAAGATCATCTGGTACTGGTTAATGAGTGGAGAGATAGATCAATGGAACCAACTACAAAAGAGATTCAGAAACAATAGAACTCAATAATCCAGTGTTTGATAAAGTGGGAAACATAAGTTACCTAGGGAAGAACTCTGTATTTGATTCAAAAAAAATTGCTGGGAAAACTGGAAAGTGTTTTGGCAGAGATTAGGCTTAGACCAACACCTTACATCATATTCCACAATTCATTCTAAACGTATATATGACCTTAATATTAAAAATCACATTAAAAACAGATCATATACCTCTCTATAGGTAACATATGTATTCCTAACCAAACAAGAGCTAGAAGTAAATAGAAAAGATACAATAACTTTTATAACTTGAAACTGAAAAGATTTAGCACACACAACTTAATGCATCTAGGACAAGAAGGAAAGTGGTTGAACAGGGGTAAAAATCTTTCTATTGAATTTCTTTAATAAGGTTTGTTATCCAAGTTATATACATATATATGCACACACATACACACGCACATACATGTGTGTGTATAAATTTGGATAACAAACCTTATCTGTGTATATGTATGCATGGATGTATGTGCGTACTGTCTAGGTGTGTTTACATACATGCAGGCATGCATGTATGTATGTGTGTGTATATATATATATATATGTATGTATATATATGTGTGTGTGTGTGTGTGTGTGTATCTTGGATACCAAACCTTATTACATATACATATGCATATGCATACATACACACATGCATACACATATACATACACATGCACATATAAATACACATATGCATATGCACATAAACATACCTATACACATGCATTTATGTATATATGCATTTTGTATGTATTTATATGCACATATATACATGTATATATACCTACACATGCATACATATATGTGCATATACACGTGTACATACATATACATGCATAAAAACAAATGACTATTCCATAATAGATAAATGGTCAAAGGGTATAAACAAATAGTTCTTTAAAGAACTGCAAAGTATTGAGAACCACATGAAAAATTACAAATAATGATTAAATCACTAACAATGAGAGAAATGCAAACCAAAAATCAAACTTGAGATACCAAACCTTATTACATATACATATGCATATGCATACATACACACATGCATACACAAATACATACACATGCCTGTACAAATACACATATGCATGTGCACATAAACATGCCTATACATATGCATTTATGTATATATGCTTTTTGTATGTATTTATATGCACATATATACATGTATATATACATACACATGCATACATATATGTGCATATGCACACATGCATACATATACATGCATAAAAACAAATAACCATTCCATAATAGATAAATGGTCAAAGGGTATAAACAAATAGTTCTTTAAAGAACAGCAAAGTATTGAGAACCACATGAAAAATTACAAATAATGATTAAATCACTAACAATAAGAGAAATGCAAACCAAAAATCAAACTTGAGATTTCACCTCCTACCCTGAAGGGTGCGAAAAGTAACAAAAATGGCATCAGCCAATGTTGGAGTGATGCTTTTCATTGCACAATTTGTACAAGTTTTCAATATATCAATCATTTGTGAGGATTTTTTCTCTCTCTCTAAAAAATATTATTTGTCATGTAGAATTTTTGTTTAGGAAGTATAAGTATTTTTATTTAGGAAGTATAATCCCACATATATTCTTATATGTGGGATACATGGTAATGTAAGAACGAAGATTTTCTGTGAGCAAAAAAGAAACCCAAGAAATGCAGGTGACATTGGATTACACAGATTACTATGTTGGATTGAAGGGACTCTTACTTCTTGTTTCTGATATAAACTTTGCATCTCCTCTAGCATAGCTTTCTACATATGGCAAAAGTTTTATTAATGTTTTTATATTTATATTGTATACAGAGCTACTATTTTCAGAGTGTAAAGGAGTTAGAGGAACTGAAGGCCTGTGAAGAGTGGCTAATCTTCAAACAAACAAACAGCTTTATACTCTAAATAAGCAAAAATCCTTTAAACAATGAGAGCTGTATAATGGGCCACCACAGGGTGGGCATGTGGATCCCTCTTCATAGGAGGCCTTCCAAGCAGGAGGTACGTGATGACTTTTCATGTATGTTATCCTATTTGGGAATAGATATGAGTGGATGATTTCCAAGGTCTAGTCAGTTTTGGAAATTAAATGGGAAAAAGAAAACATTGTCACTTTAGTAGGACATACTTCATCAAATATTCTATCAGTGACAACAATGTTGAAGACAATGGGAGAAAGTGAGCAGAACAAAGCAGTGAAGAAAAGCACCATCAACAAGAAAGAAGAGCTGAGCAATAAATTAATGTTAATGTATTGAGGCAAGCAGAACCCAGAAAGGGTGGGCTCACTGTTTGGAACAGATCAGCACAATATTAACAGAACACAGAGAGAAAGCAAGTCTACTTTCATTGCATCATAGAATTTTAGGGGTAGAGGGGCCTTGAGCCTGACTAAGTTCAATGTCACTAGAACAAATGTCTTTTGGAGAATTCCAACATAGAGGGGAAGCATGCAACACTGGAGTTAAGAAACCTGAGTTTAAATTCTTCCTCAGACATTTAGTTATTGTGGGACCTTGGGCAAGTCACTAACTTCTCTGGAACTCCATTTCCTTATCTTTCAATTGAGAATTGACTACATGACCTCTGAGGTTCTTTTATGGCTCCACATATATGAATCTACTATGACTACATGAAGTGCTCATACATTCTATCCTTCTCCAAGCAGCCCATTTCCCTTTAGGACAGTTCTTATTATAATGAAAAATTTCCTTCCATAGAGCCTCTGCATAGGTCACTCTCATTGCCCTTAGTTCCTTTGGATGCTCCAGCTCTGCCTCCCACATGATAACCATCATTACTATCATCATCATCATCATCAACATTTTATGTTAAAATTATGAATATATTGTACTATTATATAATATGTAAATATTATAATATCTTACGTGATATATGACATGGCATAACATAGAGTAGCATGAAGTGACATGATACAACATGGAAAAATATGATGCTACGTAATTTTAACATGGTATGACAGTATGATAACATGATATACATGATATGCTATAATACACAATTTGTGTAATTGATGTGATATGATGATATGATATGATATAGCATAATGCAATCCAATGCAGTGATGATGGTAATGGTGATGATGATGATGGTAATGGTGATAATGATGATGATGATGGTAATGGTGATGATGATGATGGTGATGGTGATGATGATGATGATGGTAATGTGATGATGATGATGGTGATGCTGATGGTGGTGATGGTGATAATGGTGGTGATGATGGTGATGATGGTGATAATGTTTGGTGATGATGGTGGTGATGGTGGTGGTGGTGGTGATGGCGGTGGTGATGGTGGTGGTATGGCTGTAAGAGTGCTGCTGCTGATGAAGGTGATTGTTAGTAATGGTGATGATGGTGAAGTTGATGATGATGATGATGAAAATGATGTTGATCATGATTATCTTGATAGTGATGATGTGGGAGGAGCTACCAGAGAAACTATGAGCAAGGGGAGTGACCTGGACAGAGGCATATTTAAACCATATGGAAAGAAATTCTTGCTTATAATCATAGCTGTCCCAAAGTGGGATGGGATGCTTTGTGTTCCCTCCCACTGGAGGTTTTCAAGGACAACCTGGATGAATACTTCATAAAGTAATAGTTTCATAGATATAGAAATATAAAAGGATCTCAGAGGCCATCCAGTCAATTCTTAGAATTTGTGACATCTCTAGTTGTAAGCAAGAATTTCTTTTCATAGAGTTTAAATCTGCTTTTGTGTAGGTCACTCTTCTTGCTTAAAATTTTATAGTAATTATGATTAATAGAATTATAAATGTAATATATAAATATTATAATATGACAAGTCCTGGAGAAGTCTATTGGAATCCCAACAGGCCAGGTCCACAAGGGTGTTGCTAAGACCCAAACTCAAGTCAGAAACCTCCAGCCTTTGCCTTAATTAGACTATTTTAGGTGCACTATAGGTCCCTAGACTGAGTTAAATCTGATATATTGGAATCACATAACATTCAATACTCCAAGAAAGTTTCATTAACTTATTCCTCCCTTCTTGATAGAGATACAACGGACTCAGAGTGCAAACTGAGACTTTTGAGGTGGTGAGGAAGGAAGAGGTAGGTGGGAGATGATCAATGTGGAAATTTGTTTTGCTTGACTATATGAGTTTGTAACAATGATGTTGTTTTATTTCTTTTTTTTTCTTTCTTTCTCCACTATTGGTGGGGAAGCAGAAGGGAGACAAATCATATTGTTATTTTCTTTTTGAGGTGGGAGGCAGGGAAATTGGTGTTAAGTGAGTTGCCCAAGGTCACACAGCTAGTAAGTGTGTCAAGTGTATGAGTCAGGATTTAAACTCAGGTCCTCCTGACTCTGGGGCCGGTGCTCTACTCAGTGCACCACCTAGCTGCCCCAAGCATATGATTATTGATTGAAAAGAATAAAATTTAATTTTAAATTGTTTATTCCAGTAACTGTGATGGTTTTTCCTCATCCATCCAGATCTCTGCCCATTCTCTGTTGGGGCAAATTGCATGCACTCACAAGGTGGCTGGCCAGTGTTGGGGTACAGTCAGTGGCCATGTGATAGAAAAAGCAAAATGAACCTGGTAGAAATAAAATACAAAAGACTTCTCTTTCAACTCCATGTGCACAAGTGCAGCAAGTGGGCGTCATCATACCACAGCAGGTGAGCATAAAGAGGTGAATTAGCTACAACAAGGGGTACATTTTTTCCAACCACGAAGTAAGGAGAATTTATTATACAGGCATGATACACTTAGCCACAAAGAAAACAATCAGTCCAGAATGACAAAAGTCCCATGGCACAAAATCAAGAGGCAGGTAGATGAAATTGGCATTAAATGATGGCATGTCCTTTTGTCAGGGAGGTGTCAGATGGTGGTAAGAGTCCTTTATCAGATGGTAGAGCTAGTAGAGTCCTCCATAGGGTGGGTAATGTCTCCCAAAGGTTTCTGCTTTTCTGCGTGTCACCAAGGGTCATTCCATCTCTGCTCCTGTGCCCTCTGTGGTCAGCAGAGTCTGGTTACTTAGATCTCTGCCTCATCTTTCTTCTCTTGCTTTTCAGCCTATGCATTTTCTTCTTCCTCCACTTGGCTCTCTTGGCACAGTGGAAGTCGACAAGATGGTGCTAAGAAGGGAAACGGTACATTTTTAACTTACGTAGAAGCAGGCATACATGCAGAAAATATCTGCTATAGAAACTACTCTATTTTCCAAGTCTTCACAAAGTCCTAAATTAATCTAGAAAAAAAGAAGTAGAAAGCAGTGTACAGGGGAAAGAGGGCTTTGGATTGAGATGAGACTGTGTCCTAACTGTGACTTTTATTATCTATGACCTGTGGACAAGTGACTTAGTGTCTTTAGTAGTAAAATGAGAGGATTGGAATCAATAGCCTCTGAGGTCTATTTAAGATTTAAGATCCCTAAAATTATGCTCTGGTCCTTTAGGGGAAGTTATGTCAGTAATAGCAATAATTCACATATAAATATGGTTTCAACATTTAGCGAGCTTTTTTCACAATACCACAACAGCTAGGTAATACAAATATTATTATACCCATTTTACAGTAGGTAAAGTTAAGTCACAAACTACTATCCATAAAGATGATTTTTATAATAGAAAAAGGCCAGAATAAAGAAACCATCTGTTATTTAAGGAATGGCTGAGCAAGTCGGGAAATAAAAATATGATAGAATATTATTCTACCATAAAAGGCATGATGAATCACAGAAGATTGGGAAAACTTGTAGGAAGTCATTAAAGAACCAAAAAAACCCTCAAAATACAATGGGCCCCTATACAGAACAATAAAAACCACACTAAAAGATATCAGAATTCAGGTTAATGCAATATCCAGAGAAATGGTGATGAAACATGTCTGCATCCTTTTGATAGAGATGTGTATTCCATATGGATACGGAGTGCCAAACACACAGTCAGACGTTGATGTGCCATTTAATTTTGTTTGACTATTTCTACTCACAATTAGGGAGTTCTCTATAATGGGATTAGGGCAGCTTGGTGGCATAGCGGATAGAGCACTGAGTTTGGAATCAGAAAGCCTCATCTTCCTGAGCTCAAAAATAGTCTCAGTCACTTTTTAGCTGTGTGACCCTGGGAAAGTCACTTAATGCACTTTACCTCAGTTTCCTCATCTGTAAAATGAGCTGGAAAAGGAAATGCAAACCACTCCAATATTATTACCAAGAAAACCCCAAATGGAATCACGCACAGTCAGACACAACTGAACAACAAGATGACGGGGTGGGGCATGATGGGATATAACCATGACATAAAAAATAAAACCTAAATCAATAAAACAACTTTTTTTCTTAAAGAAATAATAATAATAACAATAAATGTTTATGTGGCACTGACTGTGTGCCAGGTACTGTGCTAAGCACTTTACAATTATTATCTGGTTGATCCTCACAACAGCCCAGGGAGGAGGGTGATATTATTATCCCCACTTTACGGTTAAGGAAACCAAGACAAACAGAGGTCAAGTGACTTGCCCAGGGTCACATAGCTGTTTAATATTATTTTAGGCTGGGTTTGAACTCAGGTCTTCTGACTCCAGACCCAGCACTCTACCCCTGCTCTACCAACTGGCTCATAAGAAAGGCTGATTTCCTCTATTATCCTTAACCCATCTTCTCCATCTCACAAGGATAAATAGGAACAGAACAGATAATATAGAAACAAAATCAAGCCTATGCTTACCTCGGCTGCTTTTTGTACAATTATAGTATAAGGAGGGGAAAAAAATCAATGGTTGCTTTGTGCCAGAGGGGGAAAAAATCTCTAGTTATTTTTTTTCATTATTCATCCACTCAGATTTACTAAATTGCAAATTGGCTGGGATCTGGCTATATTTATTTAAACTTCTGTTATCCTTCTGAAAACCAAAGAAAGTTTCCCAAGGGCAATTGGATAAAATGCAGAATGGGGGTACACATAAACAAAGCACCATCTCAATGTCTATTCTCTGAGCTACACCAACAGTTTTTAAAGATACCAGAAATACCCCAAAGCTACTGTTCTGTAAAAGGAGATCATAAATAAAGCACTACTCTACTGTACTGGAATCTACATGCCCTAAATTCTAAAGTCAACTTCCCTTCTCTCAGTGCAGCCCTCAGGCTAAAGCTCTGTTCCTACTGTCCTTGTAAAGGTTAACTTATCAAAGAGCCTTCATAAGACCTAACAGTGACAAACAAGGGCCTTTCTGGAAGAAAAATAAAATAGCACAGTCACTCAAGTAAGATCTTTGGTTTAATGCTACCAGCTTCCCATTTCTAGGTCATTTTCCTGTTCCACTGCTCCTCTGCTCCCCTTTTTAAGCCTCCAGTAATCTCACAGCATCATTGCCCCTCCTACTCCATTAAAATCTAAAGAGAAAAGCTAATAAATTCATTCATACTAAGTAATAAATGACTGACTGATAATACCTAATGAATTGCTCCTTTAAGAGTTATTTTCATTTTGTCAAGGGACAAGACCATAAGACAAAGTCCTAAAACTTGAATGTTAGAATTTCAGGCATCGCTAAACCCAGGCGCTGGTGGGATTTTTTGACAGAAGGAGGCCAGGCAAGGGATTCTTCCTGATGCACTTGAACTCATACCATGTAATCATTTCCTTATTAATAAATAAACAGCATATCTCAGTGGATAGGGAACTAGGCTCTAAGTCAGCAAGAATAGATTTGAGTCTTCCTCGGGCACATCCTAGCTGTATGATCCAGGACAAATACATTCGACCTCTCAGAGGAACCAATAGGCATTGTTAAAGGGATTTTCTCACCCAGAGTTTCCTATATCTATGAAATTGCAGGTCTAGTCTCACCCCCTCCCCTTCCCAAAACAGACAGACAGACAGATAGGTAGATAGATAGATAGATAGATAGATAGATAGATAGATAGATAGATAGATAGATAGATAGATAAATAAGTAAATAAGTGGATAGATAGATGAATAGATAAATGGATAGATAAATAGATAAATCAGTGCGTGAATGAATGGATAGATAGATAGATAGATAGATAGATAGATAGATAGATAGATAGATGAATAAATGAATAATTTTTTTAAAATCCAGGCACTTTTGAAAGACTCTGGGGATGCAAAGACAAATATGAAATAGCCTGGCTTTCCATGAGCTTACATTCTGTTGGGGAAAAAAGGAAACAACTTGGGTGTGTAATTATATCTATATCTAATCTCTATATTTATACACACATACACATATATACCTATACATATGTATGTATATACACATACATGCATATGCACTTGTGTATTATGCATGTTTATATATGCATTGTTTATATATGTTTATGTTTTGCAGGCATGTATGCATGTATACATATATATGTGTGGTTTGTATTGTATCATATGTGTATTTGTCTGTATGTATATACAGGGTGTCCCTAAAGTCTGGACACATAGGCACAATGCCTATTTTGAAATATTTGGAATATTAATAGACCTTAACCCCTTTCACTTCTTTTTCTGGGGTATGCTAAAGGAGAAGGTATACTCAGTGAAAATCACAGATGCAACACAATTGATTGTATGAAGAGTGAGTGTGTGAAATGGACGGCAATGTGGAGTTACTGCATCAAGTTCACATGAATCTTGCAAAGTGCATCAACCTTTTCATAACAGATGGTGGAAATCATATTGGAGATGTTATTTGTTAATATTCCAATTAAATAAAATGTTGAAAATGTCATTCATTTCATTTCTTGAAAATATGCATTTTTGCCTATGTATCCAAACCTTAGGAACACCCTGTATATGCATATATACACATGTATATACGTATATCTTTATATACATGTATATAAAAATGTCTATATACACATGTGTATATTTACATATATGTGTACTACATACTGTACGTGCACACATAGATACATACAGATAAGCAAATCACCTCTGAGAGAATTGGTGTGACTTCCTCACACTCACGGGGCTAATAATTAGCTCACAGGGCTAGGTTTAGTAAGTGGTAGAATATGTCTTGTCACAAACACTTCTCCAGATGATTTTCTACTATGTACAACTTTGAATCTCCTTTCATATGCCAAAGAATTCAGGTCTCAGTTTTCAAGTGCAACAATTTTTTTTAAAAAAAAACTGTCTCACTTTCTCTCTGTATGCATGTGTGTGTGCGTGTGTGTGTGTGTGTGTGTACCATTGATCTCAAAGGCCCTTCTGAAGTGGAATTTTATTTGTCCTTATTTGATTGATTCCAATAGCAGGCATTTGTAGAGTGTTTTCTGGTTTTCAAAGTATCTTATAGATATCATTTTCTATGAAACTTACAGCAATCCTGAGAAGTAAGTATTCGCCCCATCATTTTGCAGGTGCAGAGACTAAAACTGTGAAAGGTGAAGCTCCCTATGCTTATCCAATTCATAAGCACATGAAGTGGGATCCAAACCCAGGCCTCTCCTGACTTCCAATCTGGCCCTCTTGGTACTGCACTGTGTGGCTTGCTGAGGCTTTATTAACTATTCCTAGTATGCTTTTTTGTGTAGGTTTGAAACTACTAGCCTAACCAAATAGAGTTAAAATGATCAATGCCAGCCGGGAGTCAAGGGGGTGGGGTAGGGGGAGTGGGGGTGTGGAGTAGTAAGAAATGAAGCAGTGAAAACCAACCCACCATTTAAGCCAGAGATTCTTTACCTTTTTTGTATCATGCCACTCATTGGCAGTCTGGTGAAGCCTATAGACTGCTTCTAGGTGTAATATTTCTAAATGCATAAAATAAAATACATAGGATTAGATAGGAAAACAAAGGTTAGTGAAAATAACAATTCTGTTGTTTTGTTTTGTTTTTTTCCAATCCAAGTTCATAGATTTCCTGAAACCTATCAAAAAACTAAAAACAAAAACATCCCAGATTAGAGATACTTATGCCAGCCTTCCTTACCCCAGTGAACTTCAAAAGTCAAAAGTAAAAGTGTTTGCTCTATGGTAGCCTGGAGACCAGGTGTTCCCTAGACAGGAAGGCTGTGTTCAGCTACACTAGGCATGCGAAGAATTAGACCAAGGTCATGTGGAGGTTGGTGGTCAACCAGAACTCTTCAAATGAAGCCAGACCTTAAGGGCTGTATCCATAATTATTCAGGCCTGACTGATAGTTACTTGTTGTCCAACATCTCTGTGTGTTTCTACCTTCCTATATATGTGTGAATACATAAGTGTGCATGTATATGTTCACATACATATGCCTACACCTGTGTGTATATATACATATGTGTACATATATATGCACATGTCTGTATGTATATGCATATTACATCTAATAATGCACATATAAGCATACTGTAATCATATGTAAATATGAGTTTTATACATGTATGCTTATGAATATATATTTGTGTGTGTCATGTATGTGGACATGTGTGTTTTAATCATTTACTTGAAGAGGAGAAAAAGCCTGTACATCTAAACAGAAACAACCCTACTAGGAAGACCACTCAATTTTTCTACTGATCAAATTGAAATAAAAGGACACAGATCCATGCCAGGTCCCTGCCAAACTGTACACATGGGCTGTCCAGAGTTCCCTGGGAATCATTACTTTGTTTTGGTTTGCTTGGCTTCATACCCCCAGAGAGTTCCTTTAAATTTCTGGTTCATTTGAACTGCTGAGTTGGGCCTGGTTTCCATCTGCAACCATAAAATTGCTTTGGATTCCTCAAAACTCAGCCCAGGTTTGCTGAAAATTCAGACAAGAGTTGGCTTGGGTTCACTGAGAGGTTTGCAAATTTTGGTGAATGCTTATCTGCTCAGAGTCCCTATTTCCAGAGTGCTCAGGTAAAAACTTGCCTAGGTCTGTATCCAAAAAAAAAGATTTTAAAAAAAAGGAAAGGACCTATATGTATAAAAATATTTATAGTAGCTCTTTTCTGCCGCAAAGAATTAGAAATTGAGGGGATGCCCATCGATTGGGGAATGGCTGAACAAATTGTAATATGTGATTGTAATGGAATACTATTGCGGTGTAAGAAATGATAATAAGCAGGATGCTCTCAGAAAAACCTTGAAAGATTTCCATGAGCTGATGCAGTGAAATGTACCATGTGCAAAGTACCAGCAATATTGCAAGATGATCAGCTATGAATGCCTTAGCTATTCTCAGCAGTACAATGACCCAAGACAATACTGAAGGACTTACGATGAAAAATGCTATCCATCCCTAGAGAAAGAACTGATGGTGTCTGAATACTGATTAAAGCATACTTTTTTAAACTTTTCTTTATTATTTTTGGGAGTGTCTATGTTCTCTTTCACAACATGTTTAATATGTAAATAGGTTTTACATGACCACAAATGTATAATATATCAAATCGCTTGCCTTCTTGATGAAGTGAGTAAGGAGGGAGGATGGGAGAGAATGTAGAACTCAAAGTTTTAAAAAAGAATGTTAAAATTGTTTTTACATGTAAGTGGGGAAAATAAAATACTAAATTTTAAAAATAAAAAAGGGACAGAGAAAATATTAACCATATAGATTAAATAATTTTTAAAAAGAATTTAGTCTAGGGTGGGGTTCTCACACACAAGGGGCATCTGCTTAATGCTAATACAAAAGATTAAAGCCTAATTTAAGTGTGAGCACCCAAGAGTTTACTGAGACACAATGTATCACAGTGAATAAATTGCTGGATATAAAATGTACAATAAAATCTTGCCTCTGATGCTTCCTTGCTGTGTGACGATGGACAAATCACCGGCCCTCTCAGAACTTTAATTTCCTCGTCTGTTACATGGGAATAATTGTACCTACCTCAAGGGGTTGTTGTGGGGCTCAAGTGAGATAATGTATGTAACATTCTTTGCAAATTTTGAACAGAGAGACAGAAAGCAAGGCAGGAAGGAGAAAAGTCCAACTTCAGTGACAGGGACCTGAGGTTAACACCTGCCTCTGCCACATATGAGGTGTAGACAAATACTTTAATCTATCATTACCTCCCAATTAATTTGTTAAGCTATCAACATGTTGATGATATAAGGAATATCCACACTGAGTGTACTCAACATCAACAACCTGTCAGGTATAGATTTAAAAGCAAGAAAATCAAAAAAGATACTCTCGGATCCTTGTCACAGAATACCTCTTGAAATTCACAATTGAAACACAATTGAAATAAGAATTGGTATCCTTATGCTTTGCTGTTGTTTCTTTGAGGCATCTGAATAATGATATAAAGGAACCCAGAATCGCTTTTGTTCTTAGGGAAATTAATGGGACATATTTTCCAATGAATTTTGATATGCTTTGAAGATTTGGTAAGTCAAAGGAATGTGGGGATGTTCTGCCTTTGAAACAATCCAGAGCAACTGGGTATAATAAATCATCTATATATAGTGTTGGGGGTATATATTTATGGGAAGGTGAGGAATAGGGTTCACTATGAACTCAACTATGAAAAGGACAAAGGAGTTCCATTGAGGTAGAGTTCCATAGAAAGAAGTGAAAGGAAGAACTTCAATATTTATGAGCATTTGAATGAAACTGGGAGATTTGGTGTTTTTAAAATGCCTATATTTAGAAATAATATGAACTTAGAAAATTTGGAGTATTACAGATAAATAAAGTATTATCACTGGTCCTAGGATGTGATAACTAGAAAGAAACTAAGAAGGGGGTAGATCCTTGATCTAAAGCTGAATTCAATCACTTTGTTTTACAGATGAACCACCTGAGGCCCAAAGAGGTGAATTGACTAAAACCAAAAGCATACAGGCAGCAAACCTGGAAATGATCTATATTCACAACTTTTTTTTTTTGCAGCAGAGGGGGAGTTAGGGGAGGGGTTAAGGTGAGGAAATTGAAGTCTAGGGAAGTAAAACTAATCAGCCATGGTCACAGCTAAGCAGTGCCAGAAATGATACTTAAATACCAGAGAGCTTCCCTTTATACTACACTACTATGTGGGCAGCTAGGTAGCCCGGTGGATAGTGTCAGACCTGGAGTCAAGAGGACTCATCTTTCTGAATTCGAATCTAGCCTCAGACACTTACTAGCTGTGTGATCCTGGGCAAGTCACTTAGCCCTTTATGCCCCAGTTTCCTCATCTGTAAAATGAGCTAGAAAAGAAAACGGCAAACCACTCCAGCATCTTTGCCAAGAAAACTCCAAATGGAGTCACAAAGAATCAGGCTTGACTTAAAATGACTCAACAACGACACACTGCCATGTGGTAAATGTTGCTCATTCTGGTCTAGATCTATATATGTCTCTAACATTGGTAATTATTTTTTGTTTTCCTAAAATAATGGCAAAATTATCAGATTAATTGTGTTTCTGACTAAAATGTCCTCTTTGGGTTCCCTCAATGAGAAATAGTTTTGGGAGTATAATATCAACTTTTCTTCTAAAAATTCCAGGATGAATAATTTTTGTAATATATGCCTATAAACTTTACAATCCAATAACATAATTACAGAGAGAAAATGAAAACAAGCAATATGTTTCCAACTCAGACTTGAAACAAGATGGAAATTTAATAAGACATCAGATAGATGTAGAAAAATCCTATCCAATTCTCCCTAGTGCATATAGAACCGTACATATTCACAGGGCAATACTGTAACCAATGTGTGTTCATTTACAAAAACTTTGGCATACACCAGAGAGTAGTGCCACAGTGCAACCAGTATCCCTAGTGCCTTTATCCTGACAAGCAAGTCCAGGTCTTAGAGCCCTCGAGCTCCCCCTTCATTATTTCAAGCTGTCATCACTTCTAGGTTAGGGAATTCTTTAAACACTGTATAACTCATGAGGCAAAGGTCATGGGCTTTCCTTTGCCACCACCCCATCCTTAACTATCCAATAGAATCATATTTTAAAAGTCATTTTATCTTTAAAAGTACTATAGGGTAGCATGTAATGGAGGAAGAAAAGAATACAGTAATAGATAAAAAAGGAGTAGAGTTCACACTTTCCATTGGTTCTTATAGTCTAAGCCTAGAAATCCATAAGCAACACAATATTTGTCAATTCTCCCTTATCCTCTTTCTGATTAAAATTCATTCTCTTGACTTGGCCTTAATATTAATTCATTTGTACTTCATGGCTGTAGATTGCTAGGCTAAACTTGATGAACAAGCTTCTGTACAAAAATATAACATATGGGATTCTTGCCTATGGAGGGACTTTCCTCTTCCCAACACCTCAACTCATATCCCCTTCCCCAACACACACACACTTACACACACACACGCACACACGCACACACACACACATACCAGCTTGGTCATCTCATAATGTATCTTAAACCATTGGTCATGGTCCAAGAAAACCTACCCCACTCCCTCTCCCTCAACATCCTGGTTAAAAATGGCTTTTACACACACACACACACACACACACACACACACATTCACATTTATACGCATATCAGGAATATGCACATATCATACATGTATGTGTATATACACATGCACATACGTAGATATATATACACATGTGTACATGTATATGTATATGCATATATGTGCGTATATATACAAACTTTCCCTCAAAGTGTTCCAATTTGTGATTTAGAATTGTCTATGTATTCTGGCTCCATCATTTGCTCTATTGCTCAACTTTTCTTCTGATACATCTTAGAGGTAGAAGAAACCTTAAATCTCATTGATTCCCATTCCTTATCTCGCAGAGAAAAAAACTGGTAAAGTTATTTATTCAAGGTCATAGAGCTAGCAAGTGTCTAAGTAAGGTGGGATGTAAACCCAGATCTTCATCCCCCAAAGAAGAGTCAATAGATTGTGTCCTTTGGCTGAATCAAGCTGTGATTGGGGAGGAAAAAAATCTATTCTTCCACCTCAACCCCATAGCCTGAGCCAAGACACCTTTTAGGGGCCTGTTTTGACAGTTACAGAAAGCTGCAGGGAACCTCAGGGGCCACATATCCCAGCATATACCTGGATTAGAATATTCTGCAGCATTCCTTGCAAGTGATGATCTAGACTTTGCATAAAGAGCTCTGGTGATGGCCAGATCCATGGCCTCCTGAGGCAGCTTATTCCACTCAAGATTTTTTTTTTTAGTTTGCAACACTCAGTTCCACAAGTTTTCGAGTTCCTGATTTTCTTCTCCTCCCTCTCCTTCCCCTCCCCACCCCAAGATGTCATGGAATCCGATATATCTCCTACGTATAACTTTGCATTAAAGTTATTAAACTTATTTACACAATAGTCAAGTTGTAAAGAAGAATTATGACCAATGGAATGAATCATGAGAAAGAAGAAACAAAACAAAGCAAAAAGAAAAAAAAGAGAGCAAAGAGTTTGCCTGAATCTGCATTCAGATTCCATAGTTATTTCTCTGGACATAGATAACTCTTTCCATCATGAGTTCTTTGGAAGTATCTTTGAACCTTGTATTGCTGAGAAGAACCAAGTCTATCAAGGTTAATCATGAGCTTATTCCATTTTAGAAAACTCTTATGGTTAGGAAATTTTTTCCATATGTCAAGTCTAAATATATCCCCCTGTGATTAGTGTCCATCAATAGTAGTTCTTCCCTCTGAGTGGGGCCAAACAAAACAAATCTCACCTCTCTTTCTTATGATAGGCTTGCAGATATTTGAAAATAGCCACCAGATATCACTAAGTCTTCTATTCTATAGCTAAACTTGCCCAGTGCCTTCAACGATATTTCATTTTCAGGACCTCTCATGATAGCGTTTGTTTTTCTCTGGATACTCTCCAGGTTTTTAGTGTCTCTGAAAATGCAGCCCCTATGACTGAGCACAAGAGCCCATATGTGTGTGCTCAACTAATTTTTATCAAGAGTCTCCTGTGTGCCAGGCACTACGCTAAGTGCTAGGGATACAAAAAAAGGCAAAAACAGGCCCTACTCTCAAGGAGCTCAGAGTCTAAATCCAGCAGTGCTATTTATCACCTTCCTATCCAGAAATTGTGCATGTCATAAAAAAGATCACATTAGTTCTTTTGACCTCCACATCACACCATTGACTCATGTTGGGCACTAAAACCCCAAGATGTTGGTTGGTGGGTTGTTTTTCCCACTCAAACAAACTACTATTCAGCTATATCTTTCCCAACTTATACTAGTAAAGTAGCTTTTTTTAAAAAATCATACTTGTACTAGCTCCCTCAGAGGGTTGGGATGAGGGAGGTTTTGTGGATACTTTAAAGCTCTGACCATATCTGAAACAATATTCAATTTCTCTTCAACTCAAGGATTTTTGGGGGGTGGGAATGCTAATTCCCTCCCTAAATAGGAATTGTCCTATCCTCTGAAATCTCAGCATGTTATTTGTCCTTATTCATTCCTGTCACCATAGGATTATTGACTTCAAGTTGTAAAGCCGATCAAAATGCTTATTAAATGAATGAATGAAGAATAGAATGTGTGAGCATAGCTATTGTTGTTAAGTTGTTTTCAGTTGTTCATAGCATGATAGGATTGTTGACTTCAAAGGGTAAGATCTATTGGAATGACTATTAAATAAATAAATGAAGGAAGTATAGAATGTGTGCATATGCTTATTGTTGTTTATTGTTTTCAGTTGTGTCTGACTCTATGCGACCCCATTTGGGGTTTTCTCAGCAAAGACAATGGAGTGGTTTGTCACTTCCTTTTCAAGTTCATTTTACAGATGGAGATGCTGAGGCAAACAAGGTTAAGTGACTTACTCAGGATCACACAGGTAGTGTTTGAGGCCAGCTTTGAATTTAAGAATAGGAGTCTTCCTGATGCCAAGTCTGGCACTCTATCCACTGGCCACCTGGCCCCTGAATACACTTGATTTCTTTCAATATAACCCAACCAATTCTTATAATCTCCCAAGTTTGTGATAGGTTTTTATTTGATATAAAAGTTCTGATAGCACCAGTTATCTACTGAGTGGATGACTTTTTTTCTTCTTTCCTTCCTTCCTTCCTTCCTTCCTTCCTTCCTTCCTTCCTTCCTTCCTTCCTTCCTTTCCTTTCCTTTTTTCTCCTTCCTTTCTCTCTCTCTCTCTCTCTCTCTCTCTCTCTCTCTCTCTCTCTCTCTCTCTCTCTCTCTCTCTCTCTTCCTTTCTATCTTTCCTGTCTCTCATTGGAGCTAGTTTCCACTCCTGCTAAAATACCCATAGGACATTCAAAAAGTCACTTCCCCTCTCTGAGACTCAGTTTCTCATTTGTAAATTTAAGGAGCTGGACTAAATGGCCTCTAAAGTTGTCTTCAACTATAAATTGATAATGATCTTATGTTGAATTGACCCATAAACATCAAATAAAAGGCTAAAATATCCTAAAAAATCAGCAGTCAATCAATAAATCAAATAAATAATCACTTGCTGGAAGTAAAAAGAAATAGCCACCCCTGCCCTCAGAGAGCTTATATTCTAATGGGTGCGATGACATATACACACACCAGGGGATACAAGATATATACATAGTAGATGGAAGATCCATATTCAAATTGTTCAAGGTCTTCTCTTAGGATATTATCTTCATGTAGGCATTAGTTTTCCTGATTTTTTTAATGCCATGCTCAGCAACTAAAAACAAATCTATTTGAAACATAGAAGTTTGATTTCTAGAAAATATCTAGATGAATATATATGTTGTATCTTTTTTATACAGCTTTTATTTTTTCTTTAATAAACCAGCATTAACTACCGCTTGGTGGTTAATTTGAAATTTATTTTAAAGAAATCTTTACTAGCTTATATAAAGGTCGTTTACTGAACAATGGTTCATCTCCTTGCCCAGATCTTTCTCGTTGTGTCTGATCCAAAATTAATATAATGCTTCACTGAGAGCTAAATGTTTTCTTCCTCCCTTTCCCTGCCCCACACCCTGCCAGTTCTTAGCAATAGAAGTCATGGTTTCACTACTTGAAAAATCCCAAATTCAAGCCTAAAATGAATTTTAGTTACACTGCTATATTTAAAGATTTTTTTGATAAAAAATGCATGCTTTATTGCCACTGATTCAAAGCCACAAACATGCTTTGAATCCAATTCAATATACTCCTTATTTGTTTCTGATTTTCTTTTTTCCCTCTTTTAATTATTATTAGAAGGTATAAATTTCCAGAAAAGCTCAGCCTTGACAAGGCTCCATTATTTGCACATGACAAGGTTTATCAAAAGCAGTTGGATTTTTCTAAGAAGCCTTTTATGTTTCCTCCATAAAATATAAATAAATGAAAAGGATTAGACTGAGGAAACGGAGGATAATTCATCACCAATGTGAAACATAGTCAACTCATTGCAGATGGATAAGCTGAAGAAGAACTTGGGCTTTTGCTCCAGGGAAAGAAACTTGCTTGCCTCTCCCAGTTCTATGAATTTCACTCCTGTCTCAATGAGAACAGCTAGGGTTTGCGGCTTGGGATGTCATTCTAATTTATTGTACACTTAATTTTTTTTATCATTTTGTATCACTAATACAAAATTGACTTTCATTCTTTAGTATCTATCATTTTCTAACATTTGACCTTAAGTATAACAAATGATTCATCTTCTTCTTCTTCTTCTTCTTCTTCTTGTTCTTGTTCTTGTTCTTGTTCTTGTTCTTCTTCTTCTTCTTGTTCTTCTTCTTGTTCTTCTTCTTCTTCTTCTTCTTCTTCTTCTTCTTCTTTTTCTTCTACTTCTTCTTCCTCTTCTTCTTCTTCTTCTTGTTCTTCTTGTTCTTGTTCTTGTTCTTGTTCTTGTTCTTGTTCTTCTTCTTCTTCTTCTTCTTCTTCTGTTCTCTCTCTCTCTCTCTCTCTCTCTCTCTCTCTCTCTCTCTCTCTCTCTCCCTCTCTCTCTCCCCATCGAAAGAAAAAAAAGAAATAAGCATGAAACACCATGACCACCAACAGGGCAACTAGGCCTATGTAAATAGCAGGTCTGACCTTTTGGAAGAATCAGCTGGTCACCAGTCAATTTTGTAAAATACCGTGGAAGCTGGTGTGTACATAGGTGCAGCCCATGCTTATGCTTGCAAGATGAGGGGAAAATCACTCCATTCAGTTCAATTTGATTTAATAAATAGTTTTTAACTTCCTACTCTGTGAAAGACAGTATGTAAGGCCTTAGGAACACAAAGAGAAAAATAAAACCATCCCTGTTCTTTAGGGATTTACAGTCGATAATGACAGGTGTAATGTGGCCACAAATTCTCCAGATCTCATTTTTCCTCATTTGTAAAAAGAGAAAACAGAATTTGAAGTTCTCTACAATTCTCTCCTGTTCCCAAATTCTAGGCATCTACTGAAATATACACAGACACATATCTCTATATATACCTATAAAATATATGGCTATATAGAGAACTATATTATATAGGTGTATACCACAAATAGTCATATATAGCATATGCATGTGTAGTTTATATATTATATAACTATATTGCTGTATACAAATTATATATATATATATATATATAACTATACATATAATTATATAAACAATAAATATGTCATCATTGTTGTTTTTGCCTTTGTTTTTCAAGAGAATCAATGACATCACAGGGCAACTCCTTGACTTCTGTATGAATTGCATTTAGGTAAGGCAGAGTTGAACAAAGTCATCAACCTCACCCTCTCTTTCAGAATCATCAAAGTGCAGCGGCAAGACAAAAGAAAACTCTCGAGACCTGGGATGTGGTGAGTGGATGACCTTGGCATCTTTGTTGTCTGACCAAGCTCTAAGCTCTCTACAGCACCTGCTTTAGATGTCTTCATGGCCATCGGAACAAATTATTCTCATCTATCCATTCTGCCTGGGGAAGTCTTCCCATGTTTGCTTTAGACACTCCTCTCTCCCCCCTTATATCCATCTAGCTGTCTGAGGCAGCTAGATGATTCAGTGGTTAGAGCAGGAGACCTGGGGTCAGGAACACTTGAGTTCAAATCCAGCTTCAGACATTCACTACAGCTGTGTGACTCTAGGCAATTCACTTAAGCTCTGTTTATGTTATAAGTATTTATGAAAATGCTTATATGTATGCATGTTTAAATGTACATGTGTATCTACATACATGTGTATATACATACATATATATATATATATAAATATATACATACATAGAATTATACCTAGCTGGAAGTATATATACATATATGTATTTGTGTAAGTATATGTATATATATATATACATATATATGTGCGTGTGTGTATATATTGTATAGTTTTGTATGTCTGCAGGCAAATTCACTTATACTTAAAAAGTCCCTCTTTCTTCCTTCTTCTACACTTTCTTTTCAAATGAGAAAAAATACTAATCTCACTTCTTTTTAAAGAGAATAACCTTTGCTTTTGACATTCTGATTTGTCCTTACAGTGTAGTCTCCATCCCTATGGTACAAAGAACCAGTTTGGTCCAACCATTAGAGTCCTGAGTTAGAATTAGGAAAGACTGAGTTTCAACCCTCGCCTCCGTTATTTACCAGCCATGTGACCCTGAGTAAGTTACTTGGTCTCAATTTCCTCATCTGAAACATGGAGATGATAATTACACCTCCTTCACACCTGCTCCACAGGATTATAGTGAATATCAAATGAGTTAACATATGTAAAATATGGTAGAAATGTTAGCTATTACGATTAGAAATCCCACTCCATAAATTTTCTCTAAGACCTGCCTGAATTTTCAGAAATCAGAGACATTTTAGGCCCCTGTTCCTTCCCCGAACTTCCATTCCTATCTCATAATAATAGAGTGCTTTATAGCATATAAATCAAATTTCTGCTTTAAAAATGACCCTGTTCCATGACCCCTTTGTCTCTGCCTGTCAGCACGTCGACTTCTAGTAATAATAAGCTCTGGCCAGGAATGAGCACTTGAAATTAGACTGATTCCAGGAATTCCCCTTAGGAAGCCTTGAGGACAATTCATTTGAAAGTTAACCAACTTAACAGCTTCTTCAAAGAGTGGATTAGAGCGGGGTCTGTCATTTTAAGCAGAATAAGTGTACTGATAGGTTTGCAAAGAAGAAAGCAATACTGGTAACTAACAGCTAGAGAGAGACCTCTGAAAATGGCAACACAAGGATTCCGCCCATTTAACCCATCTTCCAGGAAAAGTAGAGACGAGATAGGAATTTACCTCTGCTCTCTCAATTTTAGAGGAATCCCTAAAGGCCACATCAAAATAAAGTTAGGTGTCATGGATGTTGCTCTTTGTCTCGAGGTATATTTTCCAGAATTATCTGGGAATTTGTTGTGCTTACATCATAGTGGTCTAAGTTTAACATGACTATAGCCTATAGTAAAATAGCCTCTTAGAGTAGACAGAGTACTGAATTTTTAACCAAAAGACTTGGCATCGAAAACTGACTCTGTGTCTTAATTAAGCCAGTCACTTCTTGGAGCTTGGGTTTCAAAAGTCTTCACAGGGTGCTTGGGAGGAGAGTGTTCATTGTTATTATTCTTGTCCATGGCATTAACATTCAATTTGAACCTTGTGTGATGAACCACTATAATCCATGCTATTGGAGAGACTGAGCCTGGTGGATGCTTGAGCTCCAAGAAGTAGGACTAAATCAGGCACTGATATGATTGGCACCCAGGAAGTGGGCAGGAGAGACCACCAGCATAGTTAAGGAGGATTGAAACAGCTCAGGGCAGAAACAGAAAAGACCAAGGCTTTCTTTATAATTTGCAGTGAGGATGGGAAGTGAGTGGCAACAGTCCTTCCAACCTGGTTGAGATAGGGAGACCCAGTCTCAAAAACAAAACCAAACAAAAAAGCCACTCATTTTGGAAATCTCCATTTCCAATACTACAGTTTTATGTTTTTAACTTGTCCCTATTTCAAAATACCTTTTTACAACTAGCCAGCTTGCATGAACATTCCATTCATTTAGGGGAAAGTTTTGCTGATCGAAGAAAGTACTTCTCAGGAACTATTCTAAACAAAAAGTCTGACTATGAATTGATTGGCCTTTGTTCTCTTCCAAGCTAATGATTTTTTCCAAGACGCTGGTGTCAACTTCATACAGATTTCAGCTTTAGTAATGGATCATAACGAAATGATAGTTTTCCTCTATTGGGGTCAATTCGTATCAAAATAGCAAGTTGTCATCCTGTTATTACTGTGCTGGTTATAAATCAGGAAACACCAGCCTGACTTGACTATTAGCGAATTGCTCCTACCTAAATATTTCCACCACGCAGGATGAGCCCAAAGACTAAGTACATATTGGAACACCTTCCACTGAACCAAAATAAAAGGTCTTAACTGAGGTTTAATCATAAACAGCCAAATCTGCTAGAGAAAGAAAACCAGGGACCTCACGAAGGTCAAAATCTCCTTCAGGCCAGTAGAATATCATCTATCTTTTACGCAGCCAGTAGCCTGGTCACCGAATCTACTTCAAACCCTTATTTTACTAATTAATTTGACTAATTTTGCTACTTGATTTTACTAATTAAGAAATAATCCAGGTGTGATGGAACACACCTGGAATCTCAGGTGCCAGGGAGGTTGAGACTGGTGGATTCTGGAGTTTGGGAGTTCAGAGCTGCATTTGGCTAAGCTGACCAGGAGTAGGTATCAGGGTGGACATTTATATGAGTCTCTTCAGGAAGAGGAATATACTAGATTGCCTAAGGAGGGACAAACTGGTCTTCATCAGAAGCAGAATAGGTTAGAACTTTAATACAGATCAGAGAGGAACTGTGCCTGTGAATAGACCCAGTGCTTCCAACCTGGGTCTGCTAGAGAGACTAGTCTTTAAAAAAAGAAGAAAAAAAAAAGGAAGCCCAGAGAGGAAAAAAAAATGCCTGACCCAGCTTGCATAGGAAGTTAGTGCTAGTCTCCTTATTGCTAATTGAACATTCTTTCCAATTACAACCTCACTACTACCACTTTTTTTGTATTGCTACTTCCTAGCTTGCTTGTCATTTAAACTCCCCAAACCTCAGTTTTTTAACCTTTCAAATCGGGATATCTACCACATCAGGTATGTTCAAAGGAACAAATGAGATGATATGTGTGAATGTGTTTTTGGTAACATTTTAAATGATTTATAAATGTAGGACTAAAGGAGCCAGAGGTAGAGTAGAAACATAGTAAAATCACTTATCAGCAATTCAATGTATTTCTCTGAACCTCAGTTTCCTTTTCTGTTAAAAGGGAATTAGCAGCTACCCGATAAGATTGTGATGACTTATCACATGAGCAAATGTATACAGGGTACCTTGTAAATCTTAGACTATTATAGAACCACCTATAAGCTCATTTTGAGCACATTTTTTTTTTGTTTTTGTATACTCAGTGTCTAGTTCAGAACCTGGCATGTAGTAAGTCTTTAATAAATGATTATTGATAGAAAACTTCAAAGACGCAGCATAGGGTATGGGATAGAGAGCTGGTCTCAGGGTTAGGAAGATATGAGTTCAAATCCTGCCAATGACATATATCCTCGATATGTGACCTTAGAAGATTAACTTTATTAGTTAACTTTATTAGTACCCCCAAGCAACTGTCTAAGTCTAGAAAGGGTATAACAGATGCCAATTCTCATTAGTAGAGGAAGTTTCCTAAGGGTCTTACACTATGCCCGTGAAATGAGATCTAATCTTAATTTAAAAACAAACAAACAAACTTCAAAAAGGGCTGTGATATTATTTCTGTGATGTCATTCCTTTTCCAATGCAGATTACTACCCCTCCATGCCTTAATAGAGGGTTTCTTCTCTTGGTCAGCTTTCTATCTTTGAGAATGTTCTATCTCAGCAAGACTGGTCTTCAGACAATAGGACAGAGTGCCTCCCTGAACCCATAACTGAATCCTTTTCAGTTTCATTGGATTATAAGATTACTGAATCTTGGTAAGGCCTGCCTAGCCTCAGGATCCACTGACACAGACTTTCAGAACCAAGGGTCACTTCCACACTACAATGATGCACCAGATTTTGTTGTGGGTCAGTTGTTTCAGTCATTTCTGACTCTTCATGATGCTATTTAGGGTTTTCTTGGAAAAGATGGGAAAGTGGTTTGCCATTTCCTTCTCCAGCTCATTTTACAGATGAGAAAACTGAGGCAAATAGGATTAGGTGACTAGCCCAGGTACGCACAGCTAGTGTCTGAGGCTGGATTTGAACTCAGCTCTTCCTGACTCCAGGCCTGGTTCTCTATCCACTGAGCACCAGATTAGAGTTTCATTAAATTGTTGCTCTCATTATCACCATCCTCCTCCTCATTATCATTTCCATGGTTCAGAGATTCATGACTTTTAGCAGAGTGGTTATTAGCTGTACTATCACAGATCACTCCCTTCCTATCAATTGGTAAAAGAGTCTTTAAGAGTTATGGTTGTTGAAAAATTCAGCCTCCTGTGCCAGCCTAGTGATGAAACCCTTTGACTATAAATATCTTGGTCCTTGGATAGCAAAAGTTCATTGATAAATCTATATCCAAAACCTTTTCAGCTTCATAATGTTTATGAAAGCTTATTCTCCCTTGGCAAAGCTGTCCAGGACCCACGGTAGTTTTGATACCATGACAAAGCTTCGGTGTAACATTAGTAAAGGGTGCTGCGCGTTATCTTGCCAATAATTATCTAATTTAGCTGATATCAAAACATATGAAAACTAGTTTGATGGGGCCAAAAGATTCACTCATGCCAGTATCTCTCAGCTCTTTGCAATGCATTTAAAATTAGATAAACCATTATTCCTGGGTGCCTACTGCTTATGGAACTGTAAGTAGACCACATGAAACAGGAAAATATGAACCTTTCATTCACATCCTTTCACAAACCTGGACACATGGCAATCCTCACTGGCAGGGTTGTCATGATAGAAGATAAAAGACACAAAATCATACGTATAGACAATGCCTTTAATAAACACTATTCCAACATCTGGCTCACTGGATAAGGCCCCTGCCTATCTCTGTAAGCGGACTAAGGCATCTCATTTTCTTTTCCTGGAGACTGTGAAACTTCAGCAAATACTGCCAGTGGAAGACGTCTTCCTTCGTCTTTCACCTACATCTGGGTATGGCTTGATTAGGAAGGAATGAGTGTACATGACAACCCCATTGCTCAAAGCATCATGTAGCCATAAGATCTAGAGATAGTAACCTCTTGGGTATGGGATTAGTCTCTAAGCTACAGTTCAAAAGAAACAAGTGATGGATTAAGACAACTTAGAGGTGAACAGAGACAAGCAAGGAGCCCCTGTTGTTTTCTGGCTTGTTGTCTCCTGCTGTCCTGAGAAGGACTGGCCCTTATCAGTAGCTTTCATCTCACTTGAACCCTTTGGAAGTCAACAAGGTACTAGGTGTGAGGTATCAATGATTTGTGGAATCGCCAAGATTGAGCGTGAAAGGCAGAGAAAGTGACAGGTGAGAGGTGAATTATGAAGCTTCATTCTCACCCATGTCAGGCAGCAGCAAAATGGTTTCTCCCTTTCTCCCTTTTTTCAGCAGAGACAAATGCCAGGCCACACATCTATCTACACAGTGAAATGAGGCCATAAAAAATTCTGGGGGTAGAGGGGTAGGGTGGGGTTTGGGGGAGGGAGGGCAAGAAACCTTGGTACTTTAACTTGTGGAGATGATTGCTGATGAGGCCATTCTATTTAAAAACAAAACAGCTTAGATATAAAGCTGTCTCCTGTTTTTGAAACATTCTGGGCTATTTCTTCCCTGAGTCAGTTCTGAACATCTCCAAGACACAGGAAGTTTATACAACAGCATTCTTCCTTTGAGGCCACATGTTTCAAGGAGGGGTTGCAGTAAGTGAAAAGAATTTCCCCAACAATGGAATTACAACTTCACCAAAGTAACAAGTGGCTAGTCAAAATGAAGCCCTTATAATCAATCCTGTTCCCATCACAAAGCCTTGATGAGATCAGCAGCTTATAAGTTAATCATTAAGTAATGAAAAGAGCCTTATCCTGTGAATCAGGAAAAAAAAACAAAACTCATATTAATTCTGTAACATGAGGGATGAAACTTTGAGGAATCTGGTCCTCAGTTTTCTCATTTGCATCTAAGGTCCCCTTTCTTGTTCTAAAAGTTAGACTGTTGAAAAGGAGAGGTTCCTACTCAATAGATTGGGGTTCCCAATGTGGGCTAAATAAACCCATCCAAGGGGTCTATTTCAGGGGGTCTCGTTAACTTGAGTAGAAAACAATCATCTTAATTTTCATTTATCTTGAACTGCAATTTAATATTTTTCTTTTTTTAAGGAAAAAAAAAAACATTAGTCTCAGAAGTGGCCCATAGGCTTTCCCAGACTGCTAAGGGAATCCATGACACACAAAAGATGATTAAAAACCCCTAGCCTTGACTATCTCTAAAGACCCTTTCCAGCTCCAAAATCCTAAAGTTCTATTTAATGGTGGATCAGACCCCAAATAGTTGTTCCAATAAGGATTTTAAGATTGTTTGGGGGTGGGGAGACTTGCTCTCCATACTGCAGTAGGAAGAATCACATTAAGAATAATTGAATGAAGAGAGGTCATTTTAAATTCAGTTCTTTCATCCCATTTATCAGTGCAGATCGTGATCTTTGAAATTTTTCAAGGGAAAATAAATGATAAACAGAACAATATGTCAGGAAGATATCAAGTGCCACTTACATGAACTTTTGCCCTACTCTGCAACTGAATACAGGCCCTTCCTTAGTATTTCTGAATCATTCTTCCCTGTGTACTGTGTCATTCCCCTTCGATACCCACAGTAAAAGCCAAGCCCCCAGGTAGGAGTTTGCCTTTAGATACCAACCACATATATTCAGTTCTTAAATTTCTTCCTGTCGCTTCACTTCAACTGATATAATAATAATTATATTCAGTGTCTTTTTGAGATTGTCTGACTGTATTTACCTAACATTGTCCGGTCATTTCACAATCACATCGCTTAAGGCAGAAGGACAAGCCTAGAGGGTGTGGATAGCTCAACGTAAAACCATCACAACTCTGGAAAAAAATAACCCAAATTACCACATGGGAGATCTGAGATCATCCAATCTAAACCTTTCATTTTACAGCTGAAGAAACAGGCATGGATTGCTGCAGTGACTCGCCTAAAGTGACATAACTATTAAGTGATGATGTTAGGAATCAAATATTGTTTTTCGTTTTGTAATCATGCCAGTATGATAGTGAGTCAATAATATTAGCTTATGCTCAGGATAACCCTCAGTGTTCTTATATTTATTTCAAATTTGCAATAGATCCATAAAGGAGGAAAGACAGAAAAGGGGTGATTGTTTATCCCATAGACAAAATGCAAATAGGAATGGAATGTGATTTCTTTTTTTGGATTGTAAAACTGGGCGCCATTGAACAAATTATAGTAATCACAATGGTATTCTTTTTGGTTATTAGAGAAGACTAGTTAGCTACGTTCCATTAGAAGAGATTTTTCATTTCCAACTATTATGCTCATTAATACTGTGAAATGAAATAAACCTAGAAGCCGCTTCTATTCATCTTGTCATTTGGGGAAAGCCAAAAGAATGTCCCTCTTCCTTTCCCTCATGGTATTTGTTTATCCTGGAATAATTCTCTATGATGCCCTACAGAACCCCAAGTGTGTAACTATTAGCAAAGCATCCAAGACCAGTAGATATTTTTTCATTTTGTAGTCATTAAGGAATACTAAAGGCCCAGTAAACTCCATGAGGTCCCTCAATTATTTTCTTATACTGTAATTTTGTTGAAATGAATATGCTGACATAAATCCCATCTCAGGCTCAAGGGCCTTACAGAAAAATTGCTGAACCTAGGTTTCTTTGCAGTGAATTAGTAAGCAGCAAAGTAGGGGGAAAGTGTTTTTGAACTCAGCAGGGGAAGGAGGGCAGCTAGGTGGTGCAGTGGATAGAGTACTAGATCTGGAGTCAGGAAGACCCGACTTCAAATTCAGCCTCAGACACTTACTAGCTGCGTGACTCGGAGCAAGTCACTTAACCCATTTACCACAGTTTCCTCATTTATAAAATGGGCTGGAGAAGGAATGGCAAACCACTCCAGTATCTTGCCAGAAAACCTCTAAAGGAGTCACAAAATGTAAGAAATGATTAAAAAAAATGACTGACAATGATAGGGGAAGGAAGGATGAGTTGAGTGTAAGTTACATTGCCTGTTATAAAGCCTAGGGCAGGGAAATGAAGACAAGGAGCACAGCCAACAAATTATTTAATCAATTAGCACTTATTAATGGTCCATGCAATAAATACCATTCATTGCAGTAGGGACACAAATTAAAAGGCGAGATTGTCCTTGACCTTAGGGAAGTTTAATTCTGTGAGGAGATATGTTTACATATAAACAAAATACAGTGTACCCTCACAAACACAAAGAAAACACAATGGAGGCTTAGGAGCAAAAACTCTTGAAAGAAATGGCACCTGAACTGAGCCTTGATGGCATGTAGCAGTACCTGGAAGATTAAAAGAGGAAGGAGACTACTCTTGCCATGAAGAACATCTTTAAGAAGGCATAGAGGCTGGGATGAAATGGAGAAGATTCCCTCACACACACCCCACCCCCATTCATCTTTCTATTGTCGAAAAGACTTTCAAAAAACAATGGCAGTTTTAGGAAGGAAGAAGCTGGTTAAGATGACTGTGTCTGAGAATAGGATTTGGATTTCTGAACCATAGCTTAAAGTATAGGAAAAACCTGGCTTCTGGCCAAAGACTGAGGGCATCTAACTAGGGCTGGTAATAATTTGTTGGTCTGGCATCTTGCCAGCATAATCAAAAGGGTGTAGATTGAAGAGACACCGAACTGAAAAGAAGGGGCAGCTTGGTGTAATGTAGAGCAGTGGTTTCCAAGCATTATACAGTGATGTCCTCTTTCATTTACAAAGAAGTAATATTTTTCATGAAACAATCTACCCAAATAATTTTCTTAGCAGATATATAATTTGAAAAAAACTGAAGAATTTACTACAATTTTTAAATGAGAATCAAGTTTATGCAATAAAACAATATAACATAAAATGTGTTTATTGATAATTTATTTTTACATTTTCATACTATATAAAATAACAATATTATTAGTGTCATAAGCAGACTTGTTATTTTTTTCTGCATAAAGTTTCTCAGAACAAGGAGATATTGAAAATATCACTTCCTAATTCCTTTTTAACTATTGGGACAGAATACTCTGTCTTTATGACAATTAGAACAGAAAATCTTATTTCACATAAATAATACATGAGCAATAGTAAAATTGGTATTAGTTTAAAAAAAATATATTCATTTACCTGAAGCCAAATCATAGTGATATTTCAAAGCTCAAACACTCGTTCCAACATACTATCACAAGATAAGTCTATTAGCCATTCTGCTTCAGCTGTACTAACACCAAATATAATACTCACATCAATTAGAAGAGCTATGTATCTCATCACTTGTATTTCTTGATGCCAGTGATAGTGAAGCATGCAATGTGTCCAGTTTGCAAGAGGGCTTTCATTTTAAACTGCTGCTTATAGTTTCGCTGTTTGTCCCCACACTGATTGTGCTGTTAGTGAAGTCTAATGCAATTCTCTCATATAATAGAATAATATGATTTCATTAAAAATGGTGTTTATGTGTGAAAAAAATTTCTTGATAAGACATTGTCAATAGTAGCTTTGCAAAAGCTACACATTTGGTGCAGCTAGGTGACACAGTGAATAGAGCACTGGCCCTGAATTTAGGAGGACCTGAGTTGAAATCCAGCCTCAGACACTTGATACTAGCTGTGTGACTTTGGGAAAGTCACTTAACCCTGATTGCCTTGCCTCTCCCTTCCAAAAAAAAAATGAATGAACAAATGAACAAAAAAAGAACACATATGCCCTAAAAGCATGTTCAGCAGCATATCATGCAAATAGAATCAAATGAGCATCTTTGATTACAACTATTGTTTCACCCACTTGCAATGCAATATAAGATTTGTTTCTCCATTACTTAATTGCAAAGGTCTTCAGATAATTCTTTCTGTCATCCTACATGAAAGCAGAACTATTTTTTTTCTTTTTTCTTTTTTTTTCTTTTAATTTAAATTTATTTATTTAACATATTTGGTTTTCAGCATTGATTTTCACAACAGTTTGAATTACAAATTTTCTCCCCATTTCTATCCTCCCCCACACTCCAAGATGGTATATATTCTGGTTGCCCTGTTCCCCAGTCAGCCCTCCCCTCTATCATCCACCTCCCCTCTCATCCCCTTTTCCCTTCCTTTCTTGTAGGGCAAGATAAATTTCTACTCCCCATTGCCTGTGTATCTTATTTTCTAGTTGCATGCAAACACTTTTTTTGTTTTTGAACATCTGATTTTAAAACTTTGAGTTCCAAATTCTCTCCCCTCTTCCCTTCCCACCCACCCTCCCTAAGAAGTTGAGCAATTCAACCTAGGCCACACATGTATCATTATGTATAACCCTTCCACAATACTCATGTTGTGAAAGGCTAACTACATTTTGCTCCTTCCCAACCCATCCCACTTTATTGAATTTTCTCCCTTGACCCTGTCCCCTTTCCAAAGTGTTTGTTTTGATTACCTCCACCCTCATCTGCCCTCCCTTCCATCATCCCCACCCCCCCTTTTATTTTTTTTATCTTCCTCCCTCTTCTTTCCTGTGGGGTAAGATACCCAACTGAGTATGTATGGTATTCCCCCTCAGGCCAAATCTGATGAGAGCAAGGTTCACTCATTCCCCCCTCACCTGCCCTCTCCCCTCCTCCCACAGAACTGCTTTCTCTTGCCACCTTTATTCGAGATAATCCACCCCATTCTATCTCTCCCTATCTCCCTCTCTCAGTATGTTGCTCTCTCATCCCTTAATTTCATTTTATTTCTTTTAGATATCTTCCCTTCATCTTCAACTCACCCTGTGTCTGCTCTCTCTCTTTTACATTTATATATATATATATATATATATATATATATATATATATATATATATATATATATATATATACACATACACACACACACATATATACATACATACACATTCACTTATATATATACATAAACATATATATACATAAACATATATATATATGCATATTCCCTTCAACTACCCTAATACTGAGGTCTCATGAATCATACACATCATCTTTCCATGGAAAGCTGGAAAGCAGAACTATTTAAACTAGTTTTCATGAGATTTTTTTCCCAAGAAGTTTAGCCACATCTATCATATCAGGTGACATAAACATTTATCCCATTGAATGAGATACTTTAAACTTTGCAGTTCTATATGTGATCCAATGCAATGTAAGTAATCCTTTTGATATCACAGAAATGGTTTTCAAAAAGTTGTTTTTGCTTATTGAAAGCCTGTAATTTTCTCTGGAAAAATTGTCTTGCTAGCATATTCTACGCATACACTTTCAATGGGATTCATGCTACCTGAAGTTAAAACATTCCTACAAAGTAAACACAGTGGCCTTTCCTCAATAAGCTATCCTTAAGAATCACAGTGATAAATTTTACAAATTATATGTTCTTAATGTGGGCTTTTTGCTATGTGCTTCTATATATTCTCTAATTAAAATGTCAATGTCTTTACTTGTATTAGTTTCATCTCTTCTGATGGATTTTTCTCTTCAAATGGACTACATATTTATCCAAAAGAAATTGATATGATTTCACTTTTTAAAAATAGAGATGAAAACATTTGAAATGATTAAATTTAAATTGTTCAAATTATCAATTTTTACAAATTGCAAATTGTAATTTTTCCAAATTCCCAATGATTAGCTTATTTCTTCAAGTTATTTTATATTTTAAATGAAAATATTTTAAATAGCTTATTATATTTTACTTAATCGAATGAAAAATATTGAGAAATATAACAGGTATTATAGTATTTTAACTTCTATGCAACAATTGTTTGACTTTGAATTTACACACTTTACATTCAACACAGCCTAAAACCTAAGAACATAACACATATGTATCATGAACCTTTACCTACATATCACACTTTCAATAAGATTCAAAATTGCCAACTCAGAGTTTATCTCATTTGCACACACCATATTAAATAATTACCAAGAATATTCACTGTCATTTGTAGCAAATTCAACACTGACTTTGACCTTACCCTTGTTTTTATTGAGGAGAAGGGGGGGAAATATGTAGGAGATGTACTTTAAGACACCAAATAATTTTGACCACTGTCTCAGGCATCCCGCAAAGGATCTTATGCCACCCACACAGTGCTACTCCCCATAGTTTGGACATAGCTACAATATGAGTCTTAGTTTAAAAAATCTAAGAGTATTTAACTTGGAGAATAGAAGGGGGTACATGATGGTTGACTCCAAGTATTTGAATGACTGTCATATGGAACAAGAGTTGGATTTATTTTGGATGTTTTCTGGGAAGCTCAACAACGAAAGAATGTGCCAACCCAGAGGGATATTTTGTTCACCTATTAGCATTTGTTTTCTACTAATGGGTTCTTAATGCCATGCTTCCCACAGTAGGTATGGCTGCCAGCTATCTATTTCTAGTCAGTGTTTGTTTATGCCTAAGAGGAAGTGGTCACAAACAGATCATAGATGGGTCAAGGAAAACAAACCTAGTTTTTTGGATACTCCCTAGGAAAGATAACACTGTCACCAAGGTGAGAAAAATGTAGCAATCACACTTTAAGAAGCCACAAAGAGTAGGGATGCAGATGACATGGGGAAGGGGATAGGGGAGATGAAGGGAGACATAGAGTCAGAACTGGGAGCACTTATTGACCCATAGCAGTTGGAAGAGAACTAGAGAGACGGGGTTTTGGAGTTCCCTACTTACAGAGTTCTTCTGATGGTGGTAGGGGTGGTGGTGGTGGGGAACATACAGACTAACTGCCTCATTAGGTTGTTGGTGCCACCTTAGGATTCTTTATTAGCCTACTGCATGTTATCTGCAGCCGCATGTTGGACACCTACCTGGCTTCCCTTAATTTAGTACATAGTCTCTGGAGGTTGCCTCAATCAATTTTGGAGGCAGTTTTGGCAAGTCATTTCTATGTTATCCTATATATATATATATTCGTATTTCCTTAAACTAGTTACTTATATATTTACTTAGAAACTAATTGAGGGGTTGGGGTTAGACATAGGGTCAATAACAAGCTATAATTTCAACAGCGTGGCAGTACAGGGGACAACTAGAAGCAATGGGTGGAAACTGCAGAATCTAATTTAGGTTTGATAAAAATTAGAGCTATGTGAATGTGGAATGAGTTGCCAAAAAGGTAGTGAGTTCTTCCTCACTCGTGGTCTCCAAAGCCAAGACTTTATGGTCACTTCCTGGGAAGGGATTCTTATTCAGATAAAGGTTCTGATTAGAAAGGCTTCTAGGTCACTTCCAACTTGGAGATTCTGTCATTCTGCAAACTCTAATCTATTTTTCCATACTGAAATATTTCAATTTATATACTTTCTAGCAGTCACATAGCATTACAATTATCCTCAAACAACTTTTCATCTTTAATTTACCTTGGGTCCACTGTCAAATTATAGCTCCGCTTCCTTGTGAAATATATAGAGAGATTTTTACATAGATACAAATATAAATATAGATATAGATATAAAGATATATCTATATAGAGACATATATATGTGTGTATATGTATGTGTTCATATATACATGTGAGCCGGTGTAGACATATATACACATGATTTGTCCATGTGCACTGTGGACCTGGAAAGGGTGGGAGAACTTATCTTACCACATTAACCCCCTCGACCTCAACTCCCTTCCTGTGTGCATCAATAAAACCTCCTTGTGTTCAATAAAAAGAAGAAGAAGAAGAAGAAGAAGAAGAAGAAGAAGAAGAAGAAGAAGAAGAAGAACAAGAAGAAGAACAAGAAGAAGAAGAAGAACAAGAACAAGAACAAGAACAAGAAGAAGAAGAAGAAGAAGAAAGAAAGAAAGAAAGAAAGAAAGAAAGAAAGAAAGAAAGAAAGAAAGAAAGAAAGAAAGAAAAAGAAAGGAAGGAAGGAAGGAAGGAAGGAAGGAAGAAGGAAAGAAGAAAAGACAAAGAAAGAAAGAAAGGAAGGAAGGAAGGAAGGACCTAGAATTAATGTTCAATATTCAGGTAGAAAATTCTTGGGACAGATTATTTTAGAAAGAGTTTCCTTTACAACTCATTTTTAAATAGTGTCATAAGGTCTTACAATAAAATCAGAATTTCACAGCTGAGGAGGATGTTTAGAAGTCATCTGTACACTGCTCCCATACATGTGACTCCATTAGAAAGTCAACATATTTTCTTTCCTGATGTCTGGACAAATTACAAATATTTCAGATATGGCTTCATCTATCTACACGATATGAGAATAATTTGTCAAAAAGTTAAAATGTGAGTTAACCCACAGGTTGTTCAGTCTGCATGTGGCTAACTGGTGATTTCCCGCTCCCATCCTGATAAATTTGCCCCATAGCTGTTTTGGCATTGCATAGATACAGGAAGAGGAAGTATGATAAGACACAAGGTTCATTCCATATCAGTCAACCCCATATGGTAAATCGAATCTCATTCTGGAAATTTTGCAGACTAGCCCTACTGACTGGGGTCAGGGTAAATGTTATTCAGTTTTGAATACTTGAACACAAAAGCTTGAATCCAGAAAACGAGTCTTCCCCTCAAGATGTATTATAATCAACACCTTGGATTGTTTTTAGCACATTAGCATTAGCATAAAAACTTGGAAAGTTTGGGGGTCACTGCTGCCCAAACAATTCCTACAAGACTTGGAGAATCATGTCTCAGTGACGGAGAAAGGAAGAGGAATAACAAGGGCAGGATTTTATGAAAAGGACCTTTCCTGGAGTACATGTGATATAGCTAAAGAGGTGAAGGATAGCAGTGTTTGAAGAAGACCATTGCTTTTTGTGTTTGTGTGTCTTTGTGTATATCTTTGTGTATGTGTATGAACATGTCAGAGAGGAATAATGGAAACAAAATTGATTTTAAATTAGAAGACCTGGATTTAATTCTGCCTCTGACACTCTCTAGTTATATGATTGATCACTATATAAACGTTAGCTTTCTGTTCAGTCATTTTCAACTGTGTGTCTAACTCTTTGTGACCACATTTGAGGTTATTTTGGCAGAGATACTAGAGTAGTTTGCCATTTTGTCCTCGTGTTCATTTTACAGATGGAGAAACTGAGGCAAACAGGATTACGTGACTTGTCCAAGATCACACAGAGAGTGAATGAGGTCATATCTGAACTCAAGGCCCAGCATTCTCACCACTGTACCACCTAGCTGCTATGCCAGTTGTGATGATGATGATGATGATGATGATGATGATGATGATGACTATGATTGAGTTCAGGTCCAGCTTCAGAAAATTACTAGCTGTGTGACCCTAAGCAATTCACTTTAGCTTTGAGTGCCTCAATGTCCCCATCTGTAAAACAGGAATAATAACAGCATCTCTCTGTCAGGGTTGTTCTGAGGATCCAACAAGTAAAGTTCTTTGCAAACCTTAAAGTTGTCTATATGTACTAGTAATGGTGATGTCGATGATGTGATGATGTAGCACAGTGTTTGATACATAGCAAATGTCTAAACTTGTTGACTTGACTCAGCTCCTTCCCCAATCATTTTGTACATAACTCGTGCTTGCCCATTTGTATACCTCGACTTACCTATATACATGGTGTTTTGCTTGCAGCAGGCCCTTTTTACATGGGAACTGTTCTGATTTTTATCCAGGACAAAAGATGTTTTCCAAATGTTTATTGGGTGGCATTATTGAATTTTTTGCTCACGTACAGGGAGACCCACCTTAACTACTTTATTTTAGTCTTCAAATGGAGTGTTTGTGTTTTTTAAAATTCCATTTACAATTCCATTAGTATTTTAAAATTTGAATTCAATTTACCTTTAAATTTGCCAGCCCTGCAGTCAAATTCTGAGTGTTTGTTACCAATGGAGAGAAGCGGTGGTAAAGATCATTCAAAAACATGAGATAATCCAGTTCTTCAAATCAGGCAAAACAGACTCCCACGGCAAGTACTTATGTTTGATGTTCTGACCTCGATGCTATGATCTCCTTTTCCATCCAAAGGGCGTAAGATCAATCAAGCATTAAAGAAGGGCTTAGCGCATCAAGCAAATGAACATCTTACACTTTAGAAAAAGGGTAATACTTCTCAATATTTGTTAAGCAAATTCTTTGTGTGTTCTGCATAATTCATTTTGCATCTATTGATAATGTATATTGGTTAAATATATTGCCTAATCACCTTGTTATATTATCAGATTGGCTTTCAATCTCTTTTAGTGTCTAGGTTCAGATATGGTGATTAGAGTTGGTGAGTGCCTTGTTCATATTAAAGTCTGTCAAAATTATTCCATTTCAAAGACTGAGGTTTTTTCCTGAGAAACTATCATCATCATCATCATCATCATCATTATTATTATTAACTTTTATTATATTCTTCCCACTGGAAGATTCTGCTCAATTTGTTTTTCTTTTCATGTCCCATTTTGATTTCCAATATACATATGCTGTATCCTATAAACTGGTGCAGTATACCTGAACTTTCTGAAAAATATTTCTATATTTTCATCGATCCCTGAGTTCATCAGTGTGGGTAAAGCCTCATTGTGGGTGGATCAAAACCCAGGCTTAGCTTCAAAAGTCATCATGGCCAAAAAGTACATCTTCTTAGAGATCCACCTCCTGGTAATGAACTATTCTATTCTCTACTAGATTAATCCTCAAACAACAGACATAGAGTTGTCCAATGTCCATCACAACATTTTTTGCAAGTGGATTCCACCAGAGTTTGTATTACATAGATTTAGTCTTCAGGAACCCACAAAATGGCATAGGAGTAGGGTTTTTTGTGGCTTATGAAACATACCCAGTTAATAAATAAGTTGATGGCAAATCTCCGAGCAGCAGATACGCTCTGTTACTTTGATTCTCTAGACAAGATGTAGCAACAGGATGATTTGTGAGCTACTTTAGTTACATTTCAGAATTCCAAGGACTGGCTCCGTAAAGCTCATATTCATAAATAGGAGTGAATAAAGAACCTTGTTATGTTATCTACTTGTATATGGACATAGAGCTTGCTGAATAACTTATTTTATACATTTGCTGTATTTATTGCACCACTGAAAATTTGGCATTGGTAGATATTTCTCATTTTTATGGGGTGATTATTGGGTACCATGCTTTACACTGAGTTCACCTGCAAGATTTTCCTGTTCACTGGATAAGACGTAAGGTGTTTGGCATTCTTATTTCTTCAAAATTCTAAAGATCAAAACAAGAGATTTGCCTGCTAATCAGGAAGCAGGCAGAAAAGGGCTGCTCTCACTTAAAACTGAAGGTGACTATTTTCACTTGAAAGCCACAGAGGCCCTTACGTTCTCTGAATTGAAAAGGCAATTCGAGGAGATGGGCTACGTTCACTCAAGCTGGAACGGCAGGCAAAACAGAAAGGATGGGCCACTATCTATCACTTGAGGCTGCCTGGGATTTCGATGACTGCAAATAGAACTGGAGTCTTGACCTCATCTCAGAGACAAAGTCACCAATAGTACAGTTTTTGAAATGGAGGAGGAGGCTTGAATAAGGGTCAGTAATAATAATGCCTCCAGCAGTTTTCCCCCCCAGCAACGGAAACCAAGTGCTATTCACATTCAGCCAGATGGCACATATACAAGCTCTCAATATCACTAAGCAATTCGAAGGAATTAAAAGCTGCTGTTGCTGCTATTGTCACAATTGTTTTGTCCAGACCTCTGATTTTATGTCTCTAGAGAACTCCCAGTGAGGAAATTCCCTCTACCGAAGCAGTGCATCCTTTGTCTTAAACCGATCGATCAACAAGGGTTTATTAATTGCATACTATGTTTCAGACACTATGTCAGGCACTGGGGATGAAAATACACAGAATAAAACAATTCCCATTCACAAAGAGATTGCATTCTAATGGGACTGAAGGGGCAACAGCTACAGCTAAAATATATGCAGCATAAATAAATATAAGGTAGGTGTCTGTTGTGCCCAGGTACATTAAATATGTCCACATAGGTTGGTCTATACATTGGTCACAGGAAGGTATGAATGGATATGTGTAGAGCCTCCATTGCCCAAGCTTCTTCAGGAGGAACTTTGATTCTTGCCAAGAGGGGAGTAGGAGACGGAAGGCATGAGGCTGGTTGCTCTGCTCTCCTCAGACAAGTTGCACCAGGCTAGTCAGTCTGTAAATACACATTTTTGAATTAAATTAAATTAAATTAATTTATTCATTAATTTACATATTTATATATCTATCCATCCATCCATCCATCCATCTATCTTTCTATCTATCTATCTATTTGTTTGTTTATTTACTTATTTTTGCAAGGCAGCTAGAGTTAAGTGACTTGCTCAGGGTCACAGAGCTACTAAGTGTTAAGAGTCTGAGTCCAGATCTAAATTCAGGTCCTCTGGACTCCAGGGCAAGTGCTCAATCCCCTGCACCACCTAGCTGCCCCCAATACACTTTTTTTTAAAAGTCCCTACTGCATGTTGGGCATTATGCTAAGCTCTGGGGATACAAAGAAAAGCAAAAGAAAGTCCTCGATCTGGAGGAACTGATAATCTGATTAGGGAGAGAGCACTAAAATAACTATACGTAAATAAGCTGTAGACAGGATAAATGGAAGATAATGAAAAGAAGGAAGAAATTAGCATAAGGGGCATTGAGAAAGGATGTTGGGACTTGAAGGAAGCCAGGGAAGCCAATAGGAGGGGCATGTGGAGGGGGAGCATTTCAGTCACAAAAGACAGAGAGTGAAAATGTCTGGAATGGGGAGAAAGAAATTCTTGTTTGAGGAAAAAAATATCTATCCACCCCAGTAAATACTGCTAGCCTATGAGGAATAGCTTCTAAGTTTGTGCTGTACTTATAGTTGTTATCTCTTTAATGGGGAAGTAGTGACCAAAGCTATATATCTAAAAACTTGACTTGACACTTGACCCCAAATGCCAGTGCCACAAAAACCATCACAAATAATGAGTCACAAATAAACCCATTTACCTACGTTGACAGCAAACAGAAATCAGAGAAATTATACACAAAATGTATAAGACTGTACCCAGAGAGAATAAATTCTCCCACAGGGGGTGACATATTTCAGCTCAGTCATAAGAGTAAGAGGGTCCCTGATATTATCCAAGAGCAACTACTAGAAGTCTCTCCTGTGGTGAACCTGGAATATAGACATGATCCTGGCAGCAGCTCCTCTCCATAGACTTCATTCTGAAGTTGTTTTTTTTTTTTTCTCTCTGCCCAAGGTCCAATTCCTGAACAGATCCTGGAAGCACAAAAATGTTCCATCACAGCTGGAAATCAAATACGTGTATATGTACACACACACACACACATACATACATATAGATAGATAGAACATACAAATATACACAATGTAGTCAAATATAAGGTAGTTTGGGAAGGAAAGTACTAGCAGAAGATTTTAGGAACTGACCCAAGTGAAGTAAGCAAGACCAGGAAAACAACATACACAATGAGTACACCAATGTGAATGAAAAAAAGGAAAGAATAGGAAGGGTAATGAAGGGGAGGAGAGGAGAAGGGAGGGTAGGGGAGGAAAGGAGAAGAGAGGGAAGGGGAGGAGAGGGGACTAGATAATTATGGTCTTGGCACCAAAGAAGAGCAATGAGAATATACCTCCTCCCCTTCTTTGCAGAAGTGGAGGACTATGGGTATGGAATGCTGTTTATAGACTTGGGCTTGGCTGATGTGTTATTTAATTTAGCTGAAATACTCTCTCTTCTTCAATCTTTCTTTTACATCTTTGCTACAGGTGATGACTCCCTGCTTGATAGAATAGAAATCTTTTTTAAAAAATAAAACTAAACCAGATAGCAAATGATTGAATAATAATCCTAATGATGGACCATTTTCTTATAATTTAACATTCTTTTATCATTTGGGGTTTTTATAAATATTGAATCTCAAAGAGTATGAACTTAACTAACCCCAAATTTAAGCATGATGACACCAGCCTGGTTAGGAAAGTTTGCAAGTTCATACAGTCTTAATGGAAAGTTTATGTTCCAAATTCAAATCAGGAGATTTGGCTTAAGAAAATAGAGATACTTGTGGTATGTACCTACTCTGCCAGTTTTTGAATGGAAGTCAACCAGCCATGTCTTTGAAGCTGCCTTAGAATGCAGTAGCTGATTCCACAAAGGGAATATAGAGATTAGAAATATTTAAGAAGTAAGCTCCAATTTACATGAACAGAAATGTGGTTTAATGGAAAAGGGTGGGGGTGGGGTGGAGGAAAATAACTATAGTGTTAGTCTTTTTATGAGTCACATGAGGAAGCAATTCCAAATCACTGTTTTGCTCTAACAAGGAATTCCTTCAGTGTATTTTAGAAACAATTCTATAAATGTCAGCATGTTTTATGCTAATTCTTCATACACAATACATTAATTTTACAGGCATTTAAATCAATCGCTTTTATTATTCCTTGTGTACTGTGTACTGTTCTGAGAAGTAACCTGACTCCTTGATGTAGTTATATATGCTGCCCTAATTGCTGGGTGTTTAGGAGTTTTTAATGCCAGACTAGGTTCTCCCACTATCAGAATCATGGGTAAGAAGTTAGGTAAAGTTATCTTAACTCAGGCTTTATCCTTGTGGCAGCCGTTAAATCAGGTATGAGTGAAACAATGGACCATTCTAATTTATTGTACCCTATTAAAACAATTCCATGAGTAATGGATTTAAGCTTAGGGGGTCAATGTGCTATTTCTTGGGTCAGTATAGATAGGCATCCAAAAACTGTAAAAAACCTAAATCATTTGATGACTTCACTTTGCCATCAGTACAAACTCTAATGCTTTGGACTAAAAGTGCCCAGTAAAGTTTAAAAACAAAGGATGAAATGTAAGCCAGACTGCAGAATAAACTTTAAAATGTAGGGGGTGAGTATGTGTGTGAGGGGGGAGAAATAACCTGTTAGATTAAAATTCCAGACCAAAATTCAGGTAACAAATTTGAGAGTGACTTTCATACAATGAGATTATTGAAACTAAGCATCACAGTGGAAATTAGGGGGAGTCCATTTTTCTTGGTTTCTTCAAGCCTCCTGTGCAAAAGGAGAGATTTCATGAGTCACAGGCATGTGTGTTTCACACTGCAATTAACATAACTTTTCTGAAGTGTATCTTGAATTAGGTGAGTCAGAACAGAATAAACCTAAGAAACTTCTGGGAAACTTCCAGATTCACAGAGCAAAAGAAGCTAGAAAATCTTCTATGTTATGTGTATGGGCCTATAATTCATGGCATCAATAATAATAGGACACATAGTCTGGCTTCTCTGAGCATGGCAAGGTAAATTTAAGTAAGTGAGATGATTTTACCTGATCAACTTTAATTAGTGAATACTGGAGAATTTGGAGAAAGTTGTGCTTATTATAATCAGCCTATGAGAGCACCAGAAAAAATCCAGCCGTAAAGTTTAATCTTTATTTAAAGATAGACTGAGAGTCCAGTGAAATTGAATAACAGCTAATTTGTTTATACCTAAAGCACACAGAATAGGGAAGCCATAGAGTATCATTATACGCATGGAATCTAGTTAATATAATCTGAATTTAACTTACTCATCAAACAAATCTGATTTAGTATTTGTTACAGAAGTCATGCACAAATGTGTCATCATTATGAATATTAGATGTCAGTGTCCTGTACATTAATATCATTATCACTCTCACTCCTTGTTTCTCTCTTTTAGCCTCTCAGTAAAAGATCTAGAAGATATGTTTGCTGGAATATAACTCAAATGAGCAGGATATATACAGATAACAAGAGTAATAATAACTAATTTATAAAGTACTTCAGTGGATTAACTAATTTGACTCTTATACCAATCCTGTTGGATAAGAATGGCAAGTATTATTTTCATTTTACAGATGAAGATTCATACATAATGTGCCCTTAAACAGTGTCTATTTACAATTGAAAATTCTAAGGCTCTAGGAGGATAAGTAAACTGATTTGCCCAACCGAGTTCAGAGATTTAATAAGTGGCTTGAATGCAGGTCTTCCATTTCTAAGAACACTCTCATTTTAGTCTACCAGGGTACAGAAGCAGCTAGATGGAGCAAGCTGTTAGCTGGGTAATCATAAGTAGCACAGTCTGAAGAAAAGTTTCAAAGGTGGACCTGACAGAATACAAAATGTTACAGTCTCTCCATAGTAATCACATCATACAGTTCTGCCTGGCATAGAATAACCAGAAATCAACCAAGGCAGACTTGAATTGATTCCTGTTTTTTAAAGGGAAGGAAGGAAGGAGGTTTAGGTTGGAAATGAAGTGTCATGTTTGGATCAAGCTCATATTTTAATTTTACCTTTTCATCAAACAGGGAACAAGTTATTCCTTCTCAGGAACAGTTAGGCTCATACTCCATTTTAACATTCCCTTACTTCACCAGGAACTTAAATTCAGAAGAGAAATGACTATCGGTAGCTACCTTATAATGGGTAGCTAGGTGGCACAGAGGATAATGCACTGGGACTGGAGTAAGGTAGATCTGAGTTCAAATCTGACCTCAGCTGTGGGACACTGATCAGTCACTTTACCCCGTTTGCCTCAGTTTCCTCATCTGTAAAATAAGCCAGAGAAAGAAAGAGCAAGGCATTCCAGTATCTTTGCCAAGAAAACCCTAAATGGCATTTATATTATGTTTTAAAGTTTGCAAAGTATTAAGGCATGATAGCTTGTTTTATCTTCACAACAATCCTCAGCGGTAGGTGATCTTAATATCCCTATTTTACAGAGGAGGGAATTGAGAGATGAGAAAGGCTAAGGAAGGAAAGAAGGGAGGGAGGGAGGGGGAGAGAAGAGAGAGAGAGAGAGAGAGAGAGAGAGAGAGAGAGAGAGAGAGAGAGAGAGAGAAATGAAATGAAGGAAGAAGGAAGGAAGGAAGGAAGGAAGGGAGGGAGGGAGGAAGGAAAAAAGGAAGGAAGGGAGGGAGGGAGGAAGGAAAAAAGGAAGGAAGGGAGGGAGGGAGGAAGGAAAAAAGGAAGGAAGGGAGGGAGGGAGGAAGGAAAAAAGGAAGGAAGGGAGGGAGGGAGGAAGGAAAGGAGAAAGGAAGGGAGGGAGGAAGGAAAGGATAAAGGAAGTAAGGGAGAGAGGAAGGAAGGAAGGAAGGAAGAAAGGAAGAAAGGAAGAAAGGAAGAAAGGAAGAAAGGAAGAAAGGAAGAAAGGAAGAAAGGAAGAAAGGAAGAAAGGAAGAAAGGAAGAAAGGAAGAAAGGAAGAAAGGAAGAAAGGAAGAAAGGAAGAAAGGAAGAAAGGAAGAAAGGAAGAAAGGAAGAAAGGAAGAAAGGAAGAAAGGAAGAAAGGAAGAAAAGGAAGAAAGGAAGAAAGAGAAGAAGAAGTAAGAAAGTAAGAAACGGAAGAGAAAGAAAGAAAGAAAGAAAGAAAAGAAAGAAAGAAGAAAGAAGAAAGAAAGAAAAGAAAGAGAAATGAAGGGAAAGAGAAAGAATGAAAGAAAACAAGAAAGCAAGGAAGGAAGGATGGAAGGGGGGAGGAAGGGAGGGAGGAAGGGAGGGAAGAGACGAAAGAAGGAAGGAAAGAAAGAAAGAAAGAAAGGGTGAAAGAAAGAAAAGAAAATAGAGAGGTTCCTGAAATAAATGTGTGTAATATATATATATATATATATATATACTATATATATATATATAATATATATATATATATATATATGTTATATATATATATATATATGTTATATATATATATATATATGTGTTATATATATATATGTTATATATATATATATATATATATATGTAATTTAAAGTAAAAGAGTAGTTATAAATAAATAACTGATTTGAAGTACTTATTTAATACATTGGAAAAACGGCTCTATGGAGATAACCAAAAGGGAGAAGTACGGAATATATAGTCTTTTCAAGACATAGAAAATGCTCACAAATTCTTGTCACATATAATAGCTCAGCATAAAAAAGAACAGCATGTATAGCCATGCTATATTTGTAGACACTAGTGTAATAAAATTCGAATTGAATTAAATAGGTTAGAGTTTGTATTTAATAAATCCAAATATATATATATATATATATATAAAAAACCAATAAAATTATATAGTATCTATGTTTTTATAATTTATACATAATATAACTATAATTAAATGTCTATTAAACCAAGAATGATTTAAAGAAGTCAGAAAAAGGACAATACAAAACATAAAAAATGATAAGAATGCCACATAGTAAAATTGATTGAGTGAAGATAAATTTGTCCTTAGAAGTAAATTAACAACACTAACTGCCTACATTAATGAGAATCAAGAAGAAAATGAGTTAATAAAATCTGTACCTAGACACATCAAAAGGAACAAAACAATAGACCAAAATAAAATAACAAAAGCTAAGATTATACGTGTAAGACCAGAAATAAATAATACAGAAAATGAAAGACAAACAAATTAATACATAAATTGGGAGCTGTTTTTTGGAAGAGATAAATATGCTAAACCATTAGCAAACAACAGAGAATAAAAAGGAGAAACAAGCCACAAAATTACAAATAGAAGGAGCAATATTGGCATAAAAAATAAATTAAGAAAGTTATTAGGGATGATTATAAAAACATTATAAAAATTAGAGAAGGCAAAGTATGTTATGATTATAAACATGTCAAAATTAGCACAGAAGATTATTGATAATTCAAATACATCAATGTTATACAAAGAATAGAAATATAGCTTTAACAGTACAAAGAATCTCAGAGATCATCTAGTCATTTTCCAGTTGAGGAAACTGAGGACCAGGGAAGCAAAATGGCTTGCCTAAGATCTCATAGGTACTAAGTATCAGAGCAAATTTTAAACTGAAGTTATCAGACTCAACAGTCACTTACCATTATACCGCAATCCCTCCAAATTAGACAATTCATCAAAGAATTACCTTGGAAAGACACAAACAAAGAACTTGTCAAGTGATCCAGACAGTTAATTATGGATATTTAACCCTTTCAAAACAAATAATATCTATATTACTTAGATTGCTTGTACATATAGAGAAAAATGAGACATTAACAATGTGACCATATCCACTTAAGACATTTTAGTCTATTTTATTTATAGAAAGTATAATAAAACTGATTTGAACAGTTCAGAGCACAAAGAGACTGTCTTTTTCACTTGCCTGAAAAAATGTCTCCCATGAAGTAAAACAAAATATCTTTTCAAAGGCTGTTTGGACTCTTCCTTGTAGGCAACTCCTGTTCTTCCCTCTTGAGTCACATTGAATCCAGTAGCTGAGTAAACAAAAAACGAATATTTGCCATGGACTTGATATTGCTGATGATTAAGTACCTCTCCTCACCTTTCGTGAGGTAAATATGGCTTTGATTTTTAAATCTAGAAAAGTTAACACTAAATATCAAAAAATAATATATGAATTTCTATAAAGAATATTGATGCAAAATACTGAATATTAGTTATCAGACTACAGCAAGGTATTGTAGAACTCATTCATCATAAGAAGTAAAGTAAGGTTTATAGTAACTATGTAATTATTCATTACATTAAATGAAGTAGGATTTATACTAGCTATGTTATGCTGGTTTGATGTTAGAAAAACCATATGACATTTAATACAGTGTTTAAACAAAAATCAAAATAGCTCACATTATATTTTTTTAAGTTGGTATGGGAAAGAAAACAGATAAAATCAAGCATTCTTTCAAGTAAAAGGTCACACAGCTAGAAGTGTGTCAAGTGTCTGAGGCTGGATTTGAACTCAGGTCCTCCTGACTCCAGGGCCAGTGCTCTTACTCGCTGCGCTGCCTAGCTGCCCCTGAAGTCATTTTAAAAAGTGATAATTTTGTTTCTTCTTTACATATTTTTATTACTTCTATTTATTTTCTTTTTTTATTACTATAGCCAGCATTCACAATACAATGTCAAATAGAAATAGTGACAATTGACTCGATTTTATTGTAAAGGATTCTAATTTATCTATGATTCATATAATGGCAGCTCTTAGTTTTAAATCTATGCTATTTTTCATTTTAAAGAAAGGTCCATTTTCTCTTTATTTTTATAGTGTTTTAATAAAAACTGATGTATTTTGTCAAAAGCTTTTTGCGTCTATGTTTAAACTTTGTTGATTTTTTAAAAATTTAAGCACATTTGCAAACCTCACATTTCAGACATATGAAACTCTTAAAAAAATAAGGTAAAACTAAGTTGACAATGCATAATAAAAGTCACATGACTGGTAGAGACAACTTTCAAAAGTCGAGAGAAAAAATTATTAAACACTTAAAATGTGTTAGCTCACTATTTTCACATGTAGCTTCATCATGGTTGCAGAGGCGATATAAAAGCAGGCAGTGTTGTTCATTTTCTTCCGTCACCTTTAACTTTCTTTTGGGCCACTCCTTAATTGCCTCCTCTTGGTGAATATTTTTCTTCTCAGATAAAGTCAGGGAAAATGGTAGAGGTCCTGCCTCAGTGCCACCCTGAACCACTGCTGACTCATTGCTAACTCATAGGAATTCTGGTAAAAGTATTTCATATCTGCCTTGGGAAGTTTTAAGACCAAATCAATTACTCTTCCAGCATTTTGAAACCTCAGAGAGGCTTTGGCACTATATTGTACTTTTATACTGCCTCTCACCTCCTGGCATTCTTCCCCAATCTCCTTTCATCATCTGTATCACAACAATAGTTCACACAATTTAGCAGTATAAGCGTTTAAGAGCCTTTGTGAAAATTCGCTGACTTAAGAACTTTTTAAAGATAGAACAGTAACAAGCTTTTGAGAAGCAAAGATATACCTTAGGGGTGGTGAGGTGGGAGGCATCAATCTCAGTTCTTTTGGAAAACAGGAAGAAAGAAGAGAAATACAGGGTAACTTGGAGAGACTTGCTGTCCTAACCACTTGGCATCAGCCATCCACATGGCATCAACCTTCCATAGCTTTTGCTCTCTAGTTCACCCATGATTTCCCCTCTTCACAAAATCTTTTATGATCAGAGGGGTTAGCTTGTATGCCACATCATCCCCTCTCCAGTCCCAAGTTTGGGGAAAAATTCCCTGGGGTTAATGAGAAATTTCTACCTGACCAATGAACATTCATTTCCAGTGTCCTGATCTCCTTGGTGACACCTGGAGGAGGTATGTTCTAGATATTTTTGCACTAATAATCAGAGACTCAAATGAAAACAGTTCAGAGGTAATACCTCACATCTATCAAATTGACAAGAACAATTAAAAGCAATGAAACCTAATGCTGGTAGGGCTATGGAGAAGCAGGTGTAGTCATATATCAATGGTGAAATTAAAACAGAGTATTTTTGGAAAGTAATCAGGCATTTTGCAATAAAAGATTTAAAATAATCATATACATACATGTTTCATTTCTAGGAAAATGTTATCAAAAAGGATATATATATATATATGTATATATATATATGTATATGTGTGTGTGTGTGTACACATACATACCTAAATATACATATATAATGTGCCTATACATATATGTGTGTACTCAAAGATTTTTATAACATATTTAATTGCATGAAACAATGGGAAGCAACCTACATCCATCACCAGAGGAAGAGTTCAATAAATTGTGGTTCATTTATTTAATTCAATACTCTAATGCAATTAAGATAGACATTTATAAGGAAAATAAAGAAATATAGAAAGAGCTATATGAGATAATTCAAAATGGGAAGAGGAGAATAGAACACACATGAACTATGGCCATATAAAAGGAAAAAAAATAAATAAGATTGAATAAAGTATATTCATGGAGACTTAGAGAGAATAATTTGAAATGATCATATTGAAATCGATTATATTGTAGATAGTTTTGGAACAGGTACATTCATTGTATTGGTATTTACTGTTATTTATAATAAATCTATATGTTCTTTAAACATAAATAGTGAAAATAGTAGAGATACTGTGAACCAAGAACGGACACTGAAGATGTATTAAAAACCTATTCTGCCCCAAACATTGTCCTGGGTGCTGGAGGAAAAAAAATGAGGCAAAATATTCTGCCCCCTTTTTCAGGAGGTTGACAAACTGTATGAGACAGGGTACATGAAAATGTTCTGGTTCTTAGATCTGAAACCTCTGTCTTGACATGGAGCAATTTGTGGATGAGAGAATCATCATGGGACAATGGGTTGGCTCTTGTAGTTTGGGGTTATTCAAGGATTCTGAAAAAGGTCCCCCCCCAAAAAAATCATAGGTGTTTTGGAGTTCTGGACAATGGTGGGTACGAGAAAGTGCGAATAGTGCAATGGGAACAATCCAGTACCTTTATTTTAAACTTAAAACCACATGATACAAATGATTGAATGTGAATATGCATTAAATTCTCTCCAATTTGGGTGGGCGGAGCCAAGATGGCAGCTGGAAAGCAGGGACTAGCGTGACCTCCCTGCCGAGTCCATCCAAAAACCTATAAAAATGGCTCTGAACCAATTCTAAAACTGCAGAACCCACAAAACAACAGAGGGAAGCAGGGCTCCAGCCCAGGACAGCCTGGATGGTCACTGAGTGAGTTCTATCCCACACGGAGCTGGGAGCGGAGCCGAGCAGAGCCCAGCCTGAGCGGTGCAGACCAACCAGACCAGGAGCCGGGCGGAGCGGGCCCTAGCGTCCTGAATCAGTGAGCTGCGGCAGTTACCAGACTTCTCAACCCACAAACACCAAAGGCTATGGAGAAGGTTAGTGGGAAAAGCTGCGGGAGTGGAAGGAGTTCAGGGTTCAGCTTCCAGCCCCAGGGGCAGTGGAGGTGGGGCAGCTACAGCTGTTGTTGCTTCCGGCCCCAGGCCCACCTGGTGGGAGGAATTAAGTGGCGGATCAGAGTAGGAGTGCACGGCCTGCTGAAGATCTAAGCCCAGTCTGGGTTGGGGGTTCTTGGGGAAGGAGCAGTACTGGTGTGGCAGAGCTGGCACATCCCCCCCAAACATGGAATATAGAACTCTTTAGTCTACAAGCAGTTATATCCCACTGAAGAAAAACTCAAGGGTCAAGTTAGTTGGTTGGGAATATGGCCAGGCAGCGAAAATGCACCCAGATTCAGTCTCAGACTTTGTATTCTTTCTTTGGTGACAAAGAAAACCAAAACATACAGACAGAAGTTAACAAAGTCAAAGAGTCTACAACAGAAACCTCCAAGAAAAACATGAACTAGTCTGAGGTCATGGAAGAGCTCAAAAAGGATTTGGAAAAGCAAGTTAGAGAAGTAGAGGAAAAATTGGGAAGAGAAATGAGAAGGATGCAAGAAAACCATGAAAAACAAGTCAGTGACTTGCTAAAGGAGACCCAAAAAATACTAAAAAATACACTGAAGAAAACAACACCTTAAAAAACAGACTAACTCAAATGGCAAAAGAGCTCCAAAAAGCCAATGAGGAGAAGAATACCTTGAAAAGCAGAATTAGCCAAATGGAAAAGGAGGTCCAAAAGACCACTGAAGAAAATACTACCTTAAAAATTAGATTGGAGCAAGTGGAAGCTAGTGACTTTATGAGAAATCAAGATATTCTAAAACAGAACCAAAGGAATGAAAAAGTGGAAGACAATGTGAAATATCTCATTGGAAAAACCACTGACCTAGAAAATAGATCCAGGAGAGATAATTTAAAAATTACTGACTCCCTGAAAGCCATGATCAAAAAAAGAGCCTAGATATAATCTTTCAAGAAATTATCAAGGAGAACTGCCCTGGTATTCTAGAGCCACAGGGCAAAATAGAAATTGAAAGAATCCATCCATTGCCTCCTCAAACAGATCCCAAAAAGAAATCTCCTAGGAGTATTGTCACCAAATTCCAGAGCTCTCAGATCAAGGAGAAAATACTGCAAGCAGCCAGAAAGAAACAATTTGAGTATTGTGGAAACCCAATCAGAATAACCCAAGATCTGGCAGCTTCTACATTAAGAGATCGAAGGGCTTGGAATACGATATTCTGGAGGTCAATGGAGCTAGGATTAAAACCTAGAATCACCTACCCAGCAAAACTGAGTATCATGCTCCAAGGCAAAATATGGATTTTTAATAAAATAGAGGACTTTCAAACTTTCTCAGTGAAAAGGCCAGAACTGAATAGAAAATTTGACTTTCAAACAGAAGAATCAAGAGAAGCATGAAAAGGTAATTAAGAAAAAGAATAAGAAAAAGAAATTGCAAGGGACTTACTAAAGTTGAACTGTTTTGTTTACATTCCTACATGGAAAGATAACATGCATGATTCATGAGACCTCAGTATTAGGGTAGCTGAAGGGAATATACATATATGTTTATGTATATATATATATAAGTGAATGTGTATGTGTGTATATATCTATGTGTGTGTGTATATATATATATATATATATATATATATATATATATATATATATATAGAGAGAGAGAGAGAGAGAGAGAGAGAGAGAGAGAGAGAGAGAGAAAGCGGACACAGGGTAAGTTGAAGATGAAGGGGAGATATCTAAAAGAAATAAAATCAAATTAAGGGATGAGAGAGGAACATATTGAGAGAGGGAGATAGGGAGAGATAGAATGGGGTGGATTATCTTGCATAAAGGTGGCAAGAGGAAGCAGTTCTGTGGGAGGAGGGGAGGGGGCAGGTGAGGGGGGAATGAGTGAATGTTGCTCTCATCAGATTTGGCCTGAGAGGGAATACCATACATACTCAATTGGGTATCTTACCACACAGGAAAGAAGAGGTAAGAAGATAAAAAAGGGGGAATGATGGAGGGGAGGGCAGATGGGGGTGGAGGTAATCAAAAACAAACACTTTCAAGAGGGAACAGGGTCAAGGGAGAAAACTCAATAAAGGGGGAGGGGTTGGGAAGGAGCAAAATATAGTTAGTCTTTCACAACATGAGTATTGTGAAAGGGTTATACATAATGATACACATGTGGCCTATGTTGAATTGCTTGACTTCTTGGGGATGGTGGGTGGGAAGGGAGGAGGGGGGAGAATTTGGACCTCAAAGTTTTCAAAAACAGACATTCAAAAACAAAAAAAAAATTTTTTTGCATGCAACTAGAAAATAAGATTCACAGGCAATGGGGAGCAGAAATTTAGCTTGCCCTACAAAAAAGGAAGGGAAAAGGGGATGGGAGGGGAGTGGGGTGACAGAAGGGAGGACTGACTGGGGAACAGGGCAACCAGAATATATGCCATGTTGGATATGGGGGGGAGGGTAGAAATGGGGAGAAAATTTGTAATTCAAACTCTTGTGAAAACCAATGCTGAAAACTAAATATGTTAAATAAATAAATTAAATTAAATTCTCTCCAATTTGAAAATGTATAGTTTAAGGCCCAAAGTTAGAAAATGATCATAGAATTTCAGCACTAGAAAGAAACATAAAGAGCCATCAAACACAATACTTTCGACAGATGAGGAAACTGAGGATTAGTAAATTTTTCAAGATCACACAAGTGCCGGCAATGAAATTTAAACTGATATCTTCTAACCTCAATTCCAGAATTATTTCTACTATACAATGTGACCTGCTCCACAGCTTTTTGGAGGGGGGAAAGGAGAGGCTGAATGAAGCCATTTACTTAAACATACTGCTTTAATTTCTTTTCTATATACCCTTCTAATTTAAGGAGAGGGGATAATAAAAACTGCAAATAAATTTATTATCTCAGCTTCAGGTTAAACGTTCAACAGCTTCAATGGATTTTACAAGTTAATTTTAATGCCAATATTAATATCACCTTAATCACCATACTTAATAATTCATCTAAAGAATTATACATTCAAGTAAGTTTCCCCTTACATACATTTATTAGGCAAGAAATATGCAACATTACTTCACTCTCTCTCCTGCCCAGTTAAATTCATGAAAAACCATTTCAAAGTCATTCCGGGTTTTAAGTTAGAAAATGAGTGATTGAAAATAACTCTTCATTTACTTACATTTATTGCAGCACCAATTAATTTGCCTAGTAAGGCAGCACCATAGAATTTGTTATAGATGCTCAGAAAGAGCTCATGTCATCGGTAAACTATTAAAGAGAAAATCAGCAGTCTTGTTTGCCCAGCAGAAAGCAATGGATTACGAGGTATAACCACATATATGCCGACACTTGTTTATGGCGAGATAAAAAGAAAAACTTTGGAGAAAAAGGATTTGCATAAATAAGCTGTCAATCAAGTAGTTTTCATAGGGTGAGATTCATAGAGAATAATTTTAGAGCCAGAAGGGACAGAAGAGACCATCAAATCTAACCATCAAATTTTACAGATGAGGAAACTGAGCCACAGAGAGGTTTGGTGATTTGCTGTTTGCACAGCTGATTTTTATCTGAGGTGGGATTTGAACCCTCATTTTCCTGACTCCAAGTCTAGAACTACATTGTCTATGCTACCTCATTTACTCAAGTTTGAATGGTTTATCATATGCTAACTTTCCCCTTTCCTTTTCATCGATATTGATATGAGTTCATATCAGTGTTTCATAATGAGGCCAATAGTATATTAATGAATAGAGAAAACATTCCAAGACTTGGACCCTTCATGAAAAATCATTAAAATGTATGACAACATGTTAGGCTTTGAAGCTGCTAGTCATAATCATAATTTCATAAGCATACAATGCTTTATGGATCACAAAGTGCATTCACAAATATTACCTCATTTGATCCTTGGAACATGAGATATATCTGTGAAGCATTATCATCTCCATTTTGCAGATATAGAAACTGAGGCTCAGACAGCTTGAGTAACATTCCCAATGACAAATGGATAATAAGTAAGTGGCTTACCCCTCAGGTCTTCTAAAAGTTTTATGTGGCTAGGGCAGGGAGGAAGCACTAGATTTGAAATCAGAGCACTTAAGATCTAATCTTGGCTTTACTACTTAATACTTGTGTACCTGGACTTCATGTTCTCTGTAAAGTGGAATGTTTGCATTAGTTCAATCTTTAGGTTCCATTGAAGTTCTAAATGTTTTGCTTCTAAGAAGTTGGACCCTCCTTCAACTACAACGATTCTAAGTCAAGAAAAAAAAATGTAATTTCCACTTTCTCTGAACTCTAATAATACATTATACCACTCCCCCAACACATTATATGTACTGTCTTGTATTATAGTTGCATAATTATATGTATATGTGCAATATATGTGTATACACACTGTGTATATATGTATACATAGTTATGCATATATGTATGTGTGTTATATGTATATATGCTATATATAGTCACATACTTACACATACTTATATGTATGTGTACAATCTATATACATATTGTATATATTTATGCATATATGCATGTGTTTTATATGTATATATATGTGTATATATACTATATATCACCTCATCACTGCTTCCAGTCTATAAACTCCTTCAACATTGAAATCATGTTTTATTCATCTTTGCATTTCTGTCAGTGTTCTTAAATAGTGTCTTGAATTCCTATGTATTTATTCACCAAGTTTATTAAATGAGTCAGTGACATGACTTACAAAGACAAACCTAAAACAGTCTCTACCTTCAAAGAAGTTACATTCTATTAAAGAAAAAAGAAGGCAGAAACCAAATAACAACAGAGATCGTGACTGCAATTATATAAATATAAACAATGCCCCAAAATATTGAACTTTGAACAAATATAATGGTCAGTTTTAGTCCTGGAGAACATATCTTGAAATATACCTCTCTCTTGAGGGGAAGTGAGGGACTATGAAAGCAAAACATTGAATGTTCTGTCAGCTGTGATGAAGTTTTGCTAATTCCAGTGCTTTTTCTGGATACTTACGTCCTCCTTTCTTTGGTATATTCTCACCATAATACTCCTTCTGTGACTCTGTACCCAAATGTTCTATGCCATATTCTCACTCTCCAGTTCAAAGATTTTCTCATGATAACAATAATCATTACTCGCATTTATATAGGTTTTTAATGTTTTGTAAATCCCTTTCTTTACAACTAGACTGTGAGATGTATAGTATAAATGTTATCATCTGAACAAATGCATCTTCAATTGAATAGAATGGAACGAAAGTTTGTATATAAAAAGTGGCAGATACGAATAAATTAAGTGTCTTGCCTGGAATCACATAGATATTATTGGTAGAACCAAGTTTCACATTCAGGTCTTTTGACTGTAAGACCTGTGCTTCTTCTAGTATACCCTGATAGGCAATATTACTCTTTCCCTTTCTCTACTCAATGTCTGCAATTGTGCTTTTTATAATACAGATACTTTAAAAATGCCTTTTGGATTGAACTGAATTGATATAATGAAAATAACCTTGGAATGATAGTGAAGAGACATAAGTTTTATTCCTTATTCAAAGCTTCTCTTCCCCAGTTGCCATTGTCACATCTCTGACAAGAGAAGGTGGACTTGTAACTGATATACAAATAGTTTACAGCCTTATCCTACAGGGAGCCTCTTGCTTTCAGTCATAGGTCCTCAGGTTGTAACAGTGCTCCAATTCCTAATAATTTCATTCTTCAAAGGATAGATGGATCTAGGAGGAAATGTACTATACTCAACCTATTTTTGATCCAGTAGAAATCATGTGCTGAAGTAGAAATGGTGGTCACCTTAGTAGGAGAACCGACCATTGAAACAAAATAGTCTCATTTCACCTTCTTTTTAAACTTTACAAGCAATTTCTAGTCATATTGCTGATCTTATTCTCTGAAGAGGCCCCTTGGCATCAGTCAACTTCTCTGTGGATCTAATTGGACCAATGGCCTTCTCAAAAGGACCTCTTTGAGATCACCTCCTAGCCCTGATGCGTCTAATTTAAGATCAATGTTCAGTTGTTAACTCAGAAAAGAAAGCAAATGCAGAAATGACCACAAGGATCCTAGGGGCACACTTGCCTAGTTGAGGTCCCTTGGTTCTAGTGTCCTAGATTTGGGAGGAGGAAGGGAGAGGAGAGGAAAGAGTACTGCCTAACCCCCACCCTATCATGGAAAATCCAGTGAGAGAGACAGTTTGGAAGGCAATAGTCTTTATTAAGAGCTCATGATGTTCAGGTACTTTGTTAAGCACCAGGGAAACAAACCCAAACAAAAAGAATAAGAACACGATTGCCATGCTGATGAATTGTGCTTGGGAGGGGATAGGGAGAGAAACACCAAGGAACCATACTAAGCACATTGGACCATCCCAAAGCCACAAAGTCTTTCAGAAGTGAGCATATGTTGCCACAGAACTTCAGTGTACTCTCCCTATGACAGTCCTTATAGATTCATTCTATAGTCCCTACAGATTTAGTTTCTTAGAAGGGAATGTACTTGGGGGAATGTTGCTACATATTTAACAATAAGCTATGTGGGGGGGGAAATGGATTACATGGCATACTTTTAAGTTTAATCTATCTGCATTATTCTCTCCCCTACAGGTATTCACATTTTTTATAAAATACTTTTTGGAGAATATAAAGTCTATATTTACCCAGCTGAACACATCACAGCAAGATATACAATAGATTGACACAAATTTGCCATTGGGAAATACTCATGAGTGTGGTAGTCCCAATGAATGGGAGAGAAAAGCAATTATAATAATATTGTTGTTCAGTCATTTCAGTCCTGTCCAACTCTTCATGACTCCATTTGGAGGCTTTTTTGGTGAAGGGGCTGGAGTGGTTTGCCATTTCCTTCTCCAGGTCATTTTATAGATAAAGAAATTGAGACAAATGGGGTTAAGTGACTTGCCCAGTATCACAAAGCTACTAGGTGTCTGGGGCTACGTTTGAACTCAGGAAGATGTACCACCTAGAAAACATTTAAAGTTTGCAAACAACTTCACATTTATATCATTTATGCTTCAAAACAAACCTATAGGGCACAGGGCTCTTAACCTAAATTCTGTCAAATTACCTATTTAATATTTGATAACAGTATTTCAGTAAAATTGATTTCCTTTGTGCTCTAAAGTATTTCATTTTATGTATTTAAACATATTATTCTGAGAAGGAATCTATGGACTTGATTAGCCTGCCCAAGAGGTCTATGAAAGGAAGAAAAGATTAGGGACCCTGGCTGTGTAAGGCAAATCTACACTATTGTGCTTATGTTACATATATAGAAACTGAGGCTTAGCGAAAAATAGGTAAAAAAAATAATTCTGAGGCAAATCCATATAATTAACCCAAGTTTAGAAATGAGGAAATCGAATCTCCTAAAGCCTAAGTGATATAATTATGGTCACATAGCAAGAGTCAGGATTTGAACTCAGGTCCCCCCACCCCAACTTCAAGTCCAGTGGTTTTATCATTTTGACAGAGAGCAAAAGTATCTTCACAAAACTAGGCTGAAGGGCTTTGCAGGAGTTTGGCACCAGGTGGCAGCTGGTGTATTAGGAGGGCAGAGTTTATAATCTCAAAGAGGATCATAAACATGTCTGAAAGGTTCAGAACCGCCGGATATAAGAAACTCTCAAAGTAGAAGGCAGAAGAATCAAAACATATATTTAGGCTCCACAGTAACCAACCCATGAACCAGCAACCCCATTTTGATATATTGATCAAAAGCTTCCAGGCCCAATAAGTACGCCTTGAAAGAGTAACCAGGAGGCTACAGAGAAGCATGATTGCATAAAGCAAAATCATGCTCCCCCCTCTATGGTAAAAAGATTACCTACTGGCCTGAAGTCCTTGTTCAGCTTCCTCCCGTAGGTCATCTCTGCCACTGGCAGCTCCTGCTTCGGCTGTGGCTATAGCAGCCTCTGGCTCCAACGGGAGCTGCTTTTAACCATCCGGCTTCTGCGGGGGTGTAAGGTACGCCGGGAAAAGCACAGGTTCTTTCAATCTGCTTAAGCAAGGTGAAGGGGTTGACCAGGAAAGCACAGGTTCTTTCCATCAGCTTAAGCAAGGGAAGCAAGGTGAAGAGGCCGACAAGCTTACTCCAGTCCAACATACAAACAGTATTCAGTTCAGGGGAAAAAGCCAAACTAGTCAAGGGCACTTGTTGACTAAGTGCTAAGGAGCCCATTTTTGGTTGCCAACACAGCTGGGTATGTGTTATTGAAACATAGCCATTTTCTAAGTGTGTCACAGAGAACCATGACATCTCTTATACCCAGAATAAAAGCTATTCATTTAGCCCACATCTTCCTATCTTCCCTCTAGGGAGTCCTTATCCTCGTTATGTCGCTTATCACTAGCATCACAAATTTAAGTGAGGTTCAAAGGCTTTTTAGATTCGGGCAGTCATATACACCTATGAAAGGTCAGTAATATGGCTAGACAGAGAGATGATAATGACCTTGTCCTCTGGGTTTAGTTTAGTTTTGTTTTTTTTTTTTTGTATGTCCTGCTTTCCCCAACTCTCCAATTAGATAAGAGAGGAAAGAGGGGAAGAGAGTGAACCCCCCCCACAAAAAAAAAGAAACAAAAAACTGGGAAACTCTAGCCCTCAAAAACCCTAAGAGTTTTTCTGGAACAGTAATTTTAAGAACAGAGGGTGAAATGGTAAGCTAAATTAATAATCTAATCATAGGAAACAGTGAAACTTACGGAAAAATAAGCTATAGGTCACTAGCCATGTAGGAGGTTTCTGCTCTGTGTTCTTTTTTTTTTTTGTTTTGTTTAAATCTTTATTTATTTATTTAATATTTTTAGTTTTCAGCATTAAATTTCACAAGAGTTTGAATTACAAATTTTCTACCCATTTCTACCCTTCCCCCGACTCCAAGATGGAATATATTCTGATTGCCCCATTCCCCAGTCATGCCTTGGAGCATGATGCTCAGTTTTGCTGGGTAGGTGATTCTTGGTTTTAATCCTAGCTCCATTGACCTCCGGAATATCATATTCCAAGCCCTTTGATATTTTAACGTAGAAGCTGCTAGATCTTGTGTTATCCTGATTGTGTTTCCACAATACTCAAATTGTTTCTTTCTGGCTGCTTGTAGTATTTTCTCCTTGATCTGGGAGCTCTGGAATTTGACAACAATATTCCTAGGAGTTTTCTTTTTGGGATCTTTGTCAGGAGGCTATCTGTGGATTCTTTCAACTTCTATTTTGCCCTGTGGCTCTAGAATATCAGGGAAGTTCTCCTTGATAATTTCTTGAAAGATGATATCTAGGCTTCTTTTTTGATCATGGCTTTCAGGTAGTCTAATAATTTTTAAAATATCTCTCCTGGATCTATTTTCCAGGTCAGTTGTTTTTCCAATGAGATATTTCACATTGCCTTCCCTTTTTTCATTCCTTTGGTTCTGTTTTATGATATCTTGATTTGCTTTTTTTAATTTTTTTAGTTTTAGTTTACAACATTCAGTTCTACATAATTTTGAGTTCCAGATTTTTTTCCCTCCCTCTCACCATCCCTCCCCTAGACAGCATGGAATCCCATATAGCATCCATGTATAACTTCACATTGAATTAATTTACACACTAGTCATGTTATGGAGAAGAACTGTGATCAATGAAATGAATCATGCGAGAGAAGAAACAGGACCAAAAAAAACCTACCCAAAAACAAATACAGAAGAGAGAAAAGGAAAAAAAAAATGGGTGGGGGGTGGAAAGGCTATCATGAAGTGTGCCTCAATCTGCATTCATACTTCATAGTTCTTTCTCTGGATGTAGATAGCATTCTCCAATGTAAATCCTTTGGTGTTGTCTTTGTACCGAGCGATGTCTGTCAGGGTTGGTCCTCACAGAATCCATATATCTGTGGTTGTGTATAATGTTCTCCTGGATCTGCTCTGCTCACTCAGCATTATGTCATGTAGGTTTTTCCAGGTTGATATGAAGTATATATTGTCCCCATTTCTTATGGCATAATAGTATTCCATTACCTTCATATACCACAGCTTGTTCAGCCATTCCCCAGTTGATGGGCATCCCTTTGATTTCCTAATATCTTGATTTCTCATCAAGTCACTAGTTCCACTTGCTTCAATCTAATTTTTAAGGCAGTATTTTCTTCAGTGGTCTTTTGGACCTCCTTTTCTATTTGGCTAATTGTGCCTTTCAAGGCATTTTTCTCCTCATTAGCTTTTTGGAGCTCTTTTGCCATTTGAGTCGGTCTATTTTTAAGGTGTTATTTTCTTTGATACTTTTTTGGGGAGTCTCCTTTAGTCAGTCATTGACTTGTTTTTCATGCTTTTCTTGCATCACTCTCAATTCTCTTCCCGATTTCTCCTCTACTTCTCTAACTTGCTTTTCCATATCCTTTGTGAGCTCTTCCTTGGCCTAAGACCAGTTCATGTTTTTCTTGGAGGCTCTTTGACTTTGTTGACTTCTTCCTGCTATAAGTTTTGGTCTTCTTTGTCACCAAAGAAAGATTCCAAATTCTGAGACTGAATCTCAGTCTGTTTTTACTGCCTGGCCATGTTCCCAGTCAACTTACTTGACCCTTGAGTTTTTCATCGGGGTATGACTGCTTGTAGAGTATAGAGTACTTTGTTCCAAGCTTGAGGGGCTGCGCTGCTGTTTTCGGAGCTATTTCTCAGAGCAAGTTGTGCCACACCAGTGCTCCTCCTCCCCCAAGAACCACCAACCCAGACCTGACTCAGATCTTAATCAGGCTCTGCCCTCCAGCTCTTATCTGCCACTTTATTCTTCCCATCCAGTGGGCCTAGGGCTGGAAGCAACTGCAGCTGTAGTTCTGTAGCTGAACCACCTCCACTGCCCCCAGGGCAGTGGCTGAACTGGGAACTCCTTTAACTCTGTTCCCTGCAGCTTTTCCCACTAACCTTCTCTGTTGTCTCTGGTGTTTGTGGGTTCAGAAGTCTGGTAACTGCCACAGTTCACTGATTTAGGGTGCTAGGGCCTGTTCCTTCCCACTACAGGTCTGGTTGGACCTGGCACAGCCCACCCTGGGCTCTGCTCCCCTCCGCTCCTAGCTCCATGAGCGATAGACCTTACCCAGTGACCATCCAGGGTGACCTGGGCTGGAACCCTCCTTCCCTCTGCTCTTTTGTGGGTTCTGCAGTACTAGAATTTGTTCAGAGCCATTTTTTATTGGTTTTGGAGTGTCCTGGGGGAGAGCACTAGGCAAGTCCCTGCTTTCCAGCTGCCATCTTAGCTGCACCCCTCTCCTCTGTGTTTTAAATGGTTTGTCACATGAGGCTGAGAATCTCTTTCTGGAAATGAAAGTCTTTTCTAGTCAATACTCTGAGAGGAACTGAGAGACTATTTCTTTTTTTTTTAATCTTTAGCTGACTTAATTGCCTTCATCATAATTTATCTTTTTTTTTACAAATTAATTTGTTTATTTTTAGTTTGCACCATTCACTTCTATAATTTTTAATTTTTCTACATATCCCCCCAAATGGCTGATATCGATGCTATATATACATTCTTATTAAACATACTTTCACATTAGTTATGGTGTATAGAAGAATTAGAATGTATGCGAGGAACCATGAGAAAGATAACACAAAACAAAACAGAAAAAGACAGCAAATAGTGTGCTTTGATCTGCATTCAAACTCCATATTTTCTTTGTCTGGATGTGGATGTCATTTTCCATCATGAATCTTTTAGAGTTGTTTTAGATCCTTGCAATGCTGAGAAACACTAAGTCTGTCAAAGCCAGTCTTCACAAAATGTGGCTGTTACTGTGTACAATGTTCTCCTGGTTCTACTCATGTCACTCAGCATCAGTTCATATAAGTCTTTTCAGGTTTTTCTGAAGACCAGTTATTCATCATTTCTTATGGCACAATAATATTCCATTTCATTCCTATACCATAACTTGTTTAGCCACTCCCCAAATGATGTATATCCCCTCAATTTCCAGTTCTTGGCCAACACAAAAAGAGCTGCTATAAATATTTTTGTACATGTGGGTCTTTTCCCCATTTTTATGATCTCTTTGGGATATAGCCCTAGAAGTAGTATTGCTGGGTCAAAGGGTATGCACATTTTTATAGCCCTTTGGGCATAGTTCCAAACTGCTCTCCAGAATGGTTGCGTAAGTTTTTAACTCTACTAACAATGCATTAGTGTTCCAATTTTCCCACCTCTTCTCTAGCATTTATAATTTTCCTGTTTTGTCATGTTAGCCAATCTGACAGGTGTGATGTGGTATCTGAGTTGTTTTGACTTTCATTTCTCTAATTAATAATGATTTAGAATACTTTTTCATATGACTATAGATAGCTTTAATTTCTTTCTCTGAAAACTGCCTGTTCAATTCCTTTGAATATTTATCTATTGGGCAATGACTTGCATTCTTATAAATTTGACTATGTTCTCTATATATTTGAGAAATGAGACCTTTATCAGAGGCACTGCTTCTAAAAATTTGTTCCCAATTTTCTGCTTTCCTCCTCATCTTGGTTGCATTGGTTTTGTTTATGTAAAATTTTTCAATTTAATGTAATGAAAATTATCCATTTTGGATTTCATAATGTTCTCTAATTCTTGTTTGCTCATAAATCCTTCTGTTATCCATAAATATGACAGGTAAACTATTCTTTACTCTCCTAATCTGCTTATAGTATGAGCCTTTATAACTAAATTGTGTACCCATTAAAACTTTATTTTGATATTCTGTGTAAGATGTTAATCCATGCCCAGTTCCTGCCATACTATTTTCCAGTTTTCCCAGAAGTTTTTGTCAAATAATGAGTTCTTATCCCAGAAGCTGGGGTCTTTGGGTTTATCAAACAGTAGATTACTATAGTCATTGACTACTGTGTCTTGTGCACCTAACCTATTCCAGTGATCCACCACTCTGTTTCTTAGCCAGTACCAAGTAATTTTGATGATTGCTGCTTTATAATACAATTTAAAATCTTGTATGGCTACACCACCTTCTCTAACCTTTCTTTTCATTAATTTCCTTGATATTATGGATATTTTGTTCTTCCAGATGAATTTTGTTATTATTTTTTCTAGCTCTATAAATATTTTTGTTGGTTTGATTGGTATGGCACTGAATAAGTAAATTAATTTTGGTAGAAGTGTCATTTTTATTGTAAGAGCTCAGGCTACTCAAGAGAAACTGATGTTTTTCCAATTATTTAGATATGACTTTATTTGTGTGAAAAGTGTTTTGTAATTGTGTTTATACAGTTCCTGGGGTTGTTTTGGCAGGTAGACTACCAAATATTTTATGACATACGCAGTAACTTCAAATGGCATTTTTCTTTCTATCTCTTGCTGTTGGACTTTGTTAGTAACATATAGAAATGTCAATGATTTATGTGGGTTTATTTTATATCCTGAAATTTTGCTAAAGTTGTTTATTATTTCAAGCAGATTTTTACTTGATTCTCTAGGATTCTCTAAGTATACTATCATATCATTGGCAAAGAGTGATAGCTTAGCTTCTTCCTTGCTTATTCTAATTCCTTTAGTTTCTTTTTCTTCTCTTATTGCTAAAGCTAATGTTTCTAGAACCATATTGAATAACAGTGGTGATAATGGACATCCTTGGCTTACCACTGATCTTATTGGAAATGCTTCTAACTTAACCCCATTACATATAATTCTTGCTGATAGTTTTAGGTAGATGCTACTTATCATTTTAAGGAAGGCTTCATTTATTCCTATTCTCTCCAGTGTGTTTAATAGGAATGGGTGTTGTATTTTGTCCAAAGTTTTTTATGCATCTGTTGAGATAATCATATGGTTTCTGTTAGTTTTGTTGTTGATATGACCAATGATGCTTATAGTTTTCCTAATACTGAACCAGCCCTGCATTCCTGTAATAAATCCTACCTGATCATATTGTCTTATTCTTGTGATAAGTTGCTGCAATCTTTTTGCTAGCATTTTATTTAAAATTTCTCCATCTATATTCATTAAGGAAATTGGTCTATAATTTTCTTTCTCTGTTTTGACTCTTCCTTATTTAAGCATAATTACAATATTTATATCATAAAAAAGAATTTGGTAAGACTCATTCTTTGGCTATTTTCCCAAATATTCTATATAGTATGGAAATTAATTGTTCTTTAAACATTTGATAGAATTAACTTGTAAATACATCTGGCCCTGTAGATTTTTTCCTAGGTAGTTTATTCATGGTTTGTTCAACTTCTTTTTCTGAGGTGGGGTTTTTAAAGTATTTCACTTCCTATTCTGTTAATCTGTCAAATTTATTGGCATACAATTAGGCAAAATAATTGCTAATTATTGTTTGAATTCCCTCTTCATTGGTGATAAATTCACTCTTTTCATTTTTGGTACTGTTAATTTAGTTTTCTTCTTTTTTAATCAAATTAACGAATGGTTTATATATTCTGTTGATTTTTTCATAAAACAAACTCTTAATTTTATTTATTAGTTCAATAGTTTTTTTTTAATTTCAATTTTATTAACCTTTCCTTTCAGTATTTCCAATTTGGTATTGAACTGGGGATTTTTAATTTTTTTCTTTTTCTAACTTTTTTAGTTGCATGCCCAATTCATTGATCTCTTCATTCTCTATTTTATTCACATAACCATTCAGAGATATAAAACTTCCCCTAAGAACTTCCCCTTAAGTTTTGGTATGTTGTCTCATTATTGTCATTCTCTTGGATGAAGTTGTTGATAGTTTCTATGATTTGTTGTTCGACCCATTCATTCTTTAGGATTAGATTATTTAGTTTCTAATTAATTTTTAGTCTTTCCTTACATGACCTTTTTTACATGTAATTTTTATTGCATCATGATCCGAAAATGATGCATTTAATAGTTTTGCCTTTCTGAATTGGATTTTGAGGTTTTTATGTCTAGTGTGTAGTCAATTTTTGTGTAGGTGCCATGTACCACTGAGAAAAAGCTATATTCCTTTCTATCTCCATTCAATTTTCTTGAGAGATCTACCATATCTAACTTTTCTAAAATTATATTCACCTCTTTTACTTCTTCCTTGTTTTTCTTTGAGGTTAGATTTATCTGTTTAAGAAAGGGAGAGGTTGAGGTCCCCCACTAATATAGTTTTGCTCTCCATTTCTTCCTGTAACTGCCTTAATGTCTCCTCCAAGAATTTGGGTGCTATACCACTTGGTGCATATATGTTTAGTAATGATATTGCTTCATTGTCTATGATGCCTTTTAGCAGGGTGTATTTTCCTTCCTTATCTCCTTTAATTAGATCTATTTTTCTTTTGCTTTGTCTGAGGTTAGGACTGCTACTCCTACTTTTTTTTTTTCACTTCAGGTGGAGCATAATATGTTCTACTCCATTTTTTACCTTTACCCTGAGTATATCCTCCTGTTTCAAGTGTGTTTCTTGTAAACAACATATTGTAGGATTGTGGCTTTTAATCCATTCTGCTATCTGCTTCCAATTTATGGGAAAGTTCATCCCATTCACATTCATAGTTATGATTACTATCTGTCTCTTTCTCTCCATCCTTTCCTCCTCCCCCATTTATGATTTTATTCCTCCCTTCTCCCTTTCCCTGTTCAAAAAAGTTTTGCTTTTGACCATTGTCTCCTTCAATCTTCTTTCCCTTCTTTCAGCCCTCTCCCTTTTCTTTCCCTTTTTCTTTACTACTTCTTCCCTCCCTTCTAACCACACCCTCCCATTTCTTTCCTCTTTCCCTTCTTACTGCCTGTAGGGTGAGTTAGATTTTTATACCTGAATATGTTATTCCCTTCTTGAACCAAATCCTATGAGAGTAAAGTTCAAACAATGCTCATCTCCCTCCCTTCTTTCCCTCTACTGTAATATGTTTTTGTGCCTCTTCATGTGATGTAATTTACCCTTTTCTACTGCCTCCTTTCCACTTCTCCCATTGCAATCCCTTTTCACCCATTAATTTTTTTTATTTTATCATCACATCAGTTAATTCATACCACATCCTCTGTCTATGCATATCCCTTTTAAATGTCATAATAAAAAATACAATTCTCAAGATTTACAAGTATCATCTTCCCATGTAGGGATGTAGACAGGTTGCCCTAGTTGAATAACCTTTTTTTTTTCTTTTTCTTTCCTGTTTAACTTTTTTATGCCTTTCTTGAGTCTTGTATTTGACAATCAAATTTTCCACTGAGCTTTGGTTTTTTCATCAAGAAGTCCCCTATTTCATTGAATGTCCAGCTCCTTGCCTTAAATATTATGCTAAACTTTGCTGGTAGTTGATCCTTGGTTTTAATCCAAGCTCTTTTGCATTATGGAATATCATATTCCAAACCCTCTAATCTTTTAATATAGAAGCTGCAAGGTCCTGTGTGATCCTGACTGTAGTTCCACAATATTTGAATTGTTTCTTTCTGATTGCATGCAATATTTTCTCTTTGATCTGATAGTTCTGGAATTTGACTATAATATTCCATGGCATTTTCAATTTGGGATCTCTTTCAGGTGGTGTTTGATGAATTCTTTCCATCATTATTTTATCCTCTGATTCTAGGACCTCAGAGAAGATTACCTTGTGGATTTCTTGGAAAATGTGGTCCAGGCCCTTTCTTATATCACGACTTTCATATAGACCAATAATTCTTAAATTATCTCTCCTGGATCTATGCTCCAGTTCAGTTATTTTTTCCAATGAGGTATTTTACACTTTCTTCTATTTTTTTCATTCTTTCGATTTTGTTTGACTGATTCCTGATGTCTCATAGAATCATTAGCTTACTATACAGCCAGCTCTGCCACACCAGCATTCCTCCTTCCCCAAGAACTGCCAACCTGGACCTCACACAAATCTTAAGCAGACTCTGCACTCCTGCTGTGATCCGCCACTTAATTCCACCCATCAGATGGGCCTGCGGCTGGAAGCAACTGCAGCTGTAGTTCTGTAGCTGCACCACCCCCGCTGACCCTGGTGTGGTGGCCAAACCATGAACTCTGTCCCCCGCAGCTTTTCCCACTAACCTTCTCTGTTGTCTTTGGTGTTTGTGGGTTGAGAAGTCTGGTAACTCCCACAGCTGACTGATTCAGGGCGCTAGGGCCTGTTCTGCCTGGTTCCTGGTCTGGTTGGTCCTGTCACTGCCCACGCTGAGCTCCACTCCCCTCTACTTCATGCCTGATAGACCTCATCTAGCGACAATCCAGGCTGTCCTGGGCTGGATCCCTGCTTCCCTCTGCTATTTTGTGGGTTCTGCAGTTCTAGAATTTGTTCAGAGCCATTTTTTATAGGAGTTCTGAGGGACCTGATGGTGAGCTCACTCAAGTCCCTGCTTTCCAGCTGCCACATTGGCTCTGAAATCAATGGTGCAGACCCTCAAGCTTGGAACAAAGTACTCTTTGCTCTACAAGTAGTCATCCCCAGATAAAAACTCGATGGTTAAGTAAGTTGGCTGGGAACATGGCCAGGCCATGAAAGAGCTCGAAAAGGAGTTGGAAAAGCAAGTTAGAGAAGTAGAGGAAAAATTGGGAAGAGAAATGAGAAGGATACGAGAAAACCATGAAAAACAAGTCAATGACTTGCTAAAGGAGACCCAACAATACTGAAAAATACACTGAAGAAAACAACACCTTAAAAAATAGACTAACTCAAATGGCAAAAGAGCTCCAAAATGCCAATGAGGAGAAGAATGCCTTGAAAGGCAGAATTAGCCAAATGGAAAAGGAGGTCCAAAAGACCACTGAAGAAAATAGTACTTTAAAAATTAGATTGGAGCAAGTGGAAGTTAGTAACTTTATGAGAAATCGAGATATTATAAAAATAGGAATTGAAAGAATCCATCGATTGCCTCCTCAAATAGATCCCAAAATATTAGATTGGAGCAAGTGGAAGCCAGTTAGTTGATGAGAAATTAAGATATTATAAAACAGAACCAAAGGAATGGAAAAAATGGAAGACAATGTGAAATATCTCATTGGAAAAACCCCTGACCTGGAAAATAGATCCAGGAGAGATATTTTTAAAATTATTGGACTACCTGAAGGCCATGATCAAAAAAAGAGCCTAGATATCATCTTTAAAGAAATTATCAAGGAGAACTGCCCTGGTATTCTAGAGCCAGAGGGTAAAATAGAAATTGAAAGGATCCACTGACTGCCTCCTGACAAAGATGCCAAAAAGAAAACTCCTAGAAACATTGTCATCAAATTCCAGAGCTCCCAAGTCAAGGAGAAAATACTGCAAGCAGCCAGAAAGAAACAATTTGAGTATTGTGGAAACACAATCAAAATAACGCAAGATCTGGAAGCTTCTACATTAAGAGATCGAAGGGCTTGGAATATGATATTCTGGAGGTCAATGGAGCTAGGATTAAAACCAAGAATCACCTACCCAGCAAAACTGAGTATCATGCTCCAAGGCAAAATATGGATTTTCAATAAAATAGAGCACTTTCAAGCTTTCTCAGTGAAAAGACCAGAGCTGAATAGAAAAATTGACTTTCAAACACAAGAATCAAGAGAAGCATGAAAAGTTAACAAGATAGAGAAATAATAAGGTCTTACTAAAGTTGAACTGTTTTGTTTACATTCCTACATGGAAAGATGATTCATGAGACCTCAGTATCATAGCAGCTGAAAGGAATATGCATATGTTATGCATATATATATATATATATATATATATATATATATATATATCTGTGTGTATGTGTATATATGTATATATATATATATATATATATATATATATACATATGTGTGTGTCTATGTATGTATATGTGTAGGTGTATATATGTATATATAGACAGAGGGCACAGGGTGAGTTGAATATGAAGGGATGATATCTAAAAAATAAAATCAAATTAAAGGATAAAAGAGGAATATATTGAGAGAGGGAGAAAGGGAGAGATAGAATGGGGTAAATTATCTCACATAAAAGTGGCAAGAAAAAGCAGTTCTGTAGGAAAGGAAGAGGGGGCATTTGAGGAGGAATGAGTAAATATTGCTCTCATCGGATTTGACCTGAGGAGGGAATACCATACACACTCAATCGGGTATCTTACCCCACAGGAAAGAAGGAGGAAAAAGATAAAAAGGGGCAATGATAGAAGGGAGGGCAGATGGGGAGGAGGTAATCAAAAACAAACACTTTTGAAAAGGGACAGGGTCAAGGGAGAAAATTTAATAAAGGGGGATAGGTCAGGAAGGAGCAAAACATAGTTAATAATTCACAACATGAGTATTGTGGAAGGGTTTTACATAATGATATGCATGTGGCCTATGTGGAATTGCTTGCTTTCTTAGGGAAGGTGCATGGGGAGGGAAGAGGGGAGAGAATTTGGAACTCAAAGTTTTAAAAACAAGTGTTCAAAAACAACAAAAAAAAGTTTTTGCATGCAACTAGGAAATAAGATACACAGGCAATGGGGCATAGAAATCTATCTTGCCTTACAAGAGAAGAAGGGAAAGGGCAATGGGAGGGGAGTGGGGTGACAATTGGGAGGGCTGACTGGGGAACGGGGCCACCAGAACATATGCCATCTTGGAGTGAGCAGGAAGGTAAAAATGGGGAGAAAAATATAAATATATTAAATAAATTTATAAAAATATGAAATCCAAAAAAAAAAGAATCATTAGCTCCCACTTGCCAAATTCTAATTTTTTTTTGGTTGCCTTCTTTTCTTTTTTTGGATTATTTATTTAATATTTTTAGTTTTCAGCATTGATTTTCACGAGAGTTTGAATTATGAATTTTCTCCCCATTTCTACCTTCCCCCCTACAAGATGGCATATATTCTTGTTGCCCCATTCCACAGTCAGCCCTCCCTTCTGTCACCCCACTCCCCCCATCCCCTTTTCCCTTACTTTTTTGTAGGGCAAGGTATATTTTTATGACCCATTGCCTGTATATCTTATTTAATAGTTGCATGCAAAAACGTTTTTTTGAACATCTGTTTTTAAAACTTTGAGTTCCAAATTCTTTCCCCTCTCTCTTCCCCATGCTCCTTCCCTAAGAAAGCAAGCAATTCCACATGGGCCACATGTTTATCGTTATGTAAAACCTTTCCACAATACTCACGTTGTGAAAGACTAACAATATTTTGCTCCTTCCTATCCTATTCCCCTTTATTCAATTTTATCCCTTCATCCTGTCCCTTTTCAAAAGTATTTGTTTTTGATGACCTCCTCCCCCTATCTGCCCTCCCTTCTATTGCCCTCACTTTTTTATCTCCTTCCTCCTTCTTTCCTGTGGGGTAAGATAGCCAATTGAATGTGTATGTTATTCCCTCCTCAGGTCAATTCCGATGAGAGCAAGATTCACTCATTCCCCCTAACCTGCCCCCTCTTCCCTTCCTACAGAACTGCTTTTTCTTACCATTTTTATGTGAGATAATTTACCCTATTCTATCTTTCCCTTTCTCCCTCTCTCAGTATATTCCTCTCTCATCCCTTAGTTTGATTTTATTTTTTTTTAGATAGCATCCCTTCATATTCAACTCAACCTGTGCCCTCTGTCTCTCTATATATGTATATTCCCTTCGGCTACCCTAATACTGAGGTCTTATGAATTATACACATCATATTTCCTTGTAGGAATGTAAACAAAACAGTTCAACTTTAGTAAGTGTCTTATGAATTCTCTTTCTTGTTTACCTTTTCATGCTTCTCTTGATTCTTGTGTTTAAAAGTCAAATTTTCTACTCAGCTCTGGTCTTTCCACTGAGAAAGCTTGAAAGTGCTCTATTTTATTGAAAATCCATATTTTGCCTTGGAGCATGATACTCATTTTTGCTGGGTACGTGATTCTTGGTTTTAATCCTTGCTCCTTTGTCCTCCGGAATTTCATATTCCAAGCCCTTTGATCCCATAATGTAGAAGCTGCTAGATCTTGTGTTATCCTGATTATGTTTCCACAATACTCAAATTGTTTCTTTCTGGCTGCTTGCAGTATTTTCTCCTTGACCTGGGAACTCTGGAATTTGGCAACAATAGTCCTAGGAGTTTTCTTTTTGGCATCTTTTTCAGGAGGCAGTCAGTGGATCCTTTCAATTTCTATTTTACCCTCTGGCTTTAGAATATTGGGTCATTTCTCCTTGATAATTTCTTCAAAGATGATGTCCCGGTTCTTTTTTTGATCATGACTTTCAGGTTGTCCAATAATTTTAAAATTATTTCTCCTGGATCTATTTTCCAGGTCAGTGGTTTTTCCAATGAGATATTTGACATTGTCTTCCACTTTTTCACCTTAAAAAATAGACTAACTCCAATCTAATTTTAAGGTAGTATTTTCTTCAGTGGTCTTTTGGACCTCTGTTTCCATTTGTGTAATTCTGCCTTTCAAGGCATTCTTCTCCTCATTGGCTTTTTGGAGCTCTTTTGCCATTTGAGATAGTCTATTTTTTAAGGTGTTATTTTCTTCAGTATTTTTTTTTGGGTCTCCTTTAGCCAGTCATTGTCTTATTTTTCATGCTTTTCTTGCATCACTCTCAATTCTCTTCCCAATGTTTCCTCTATTTCTCTAACTTGCTTTTCCAAATCCTTTTTGAGCACTCCCATGGCCTGAGACCAGTTCATGTTTTTCTTGGAGGCTTTGGTTGTAGGCTCTATGACTTTGTTGTCTTCTTTAGGCTGTATGTTTTGGTCTTCTTTGTCTTTGTCCTGAAAAAGATGCCAAAAATAAAACTCCTAGGACTATTGTAAGGGAGAGTAAGAGAGATTTGCTGCTTACTGTGACATCTTAGCTCCTGGAAGTCATAACTCTTCCTGAAGGAAAGCAGTATTTTTTTTAAAGGCTGGAAAGTTGGGATTTTTTTAATTAGTCCCAATGCCACCTCCACCCCTCAATTAAGAGTTTTGCTGCTACATGTTCAAGAGCTGTAGCTTTTCTTCAAAAGCTAAAAATTGTCTCAAGATTTAAAAATATAAAAGCATGATAGACCCTAGTCCTCTCATGAAGAGTATACTATAGGTAAGGACTTCAGCTGAAGACAGAAGCTGAAAGCTGATGAATGCTTCATAATCACATATATCATAGGGTTTCAATTAGCATCTAGAAAAGGCTACACAGCCATCAAAGCAGTGTGCAGAGAAGACAACATATTCAATAAAAACAGTAGAAACTACGTTTCTGTGCAGAGCCTGCATGGAAGCAGTTACCAGCAAAGAATAAAGCCATGGTAGAAGCATATATCATCACCAGAAGACTCTGGTGTCCTTGCAACATCAGAAATGTGATTTGTCAACTTCTAAATGGTGGAGCCAAGATGGTGGCATAGAGGCACCATCCCAGCAGAATGCTCCCAATATTCCCCTCTAGGCAACTTTAAAATAATTTCCCACATCAAATTCCAGAACAGGAGAGTCATCAAAAGGTCAGAGTGAGATATCTTTCCAGTCCAAGACAACTGAGGAGGTTGGCAGGAAAGTTCTGTGGCACTGGAACATACATTGGTATATCAGCGGCAGTTGTGCTTTTTGGAGATTGTGCCTCATGTGCATGAGGAATTTTTTTTAAATTCCTGACTATTATGGCAGGTAAGGAAGTAACATTATAGTTAGAGAAAAAAAAATAATCTTCCCCAATGACACTTAAAGATGCAATACTAACAATGCATGATACAAAAACAGGTAACTCAAGTACAAAGCCTATATGCCACATTCTTCTTAAAGCCTCTATCTCAGAGCTATGGCCAGAAGCCGAAGGAAATTGCAAAGAAGAGCCTGAAATCTGTAGTCTTTCCTTCACCCCTAGTATTAGCTCACGGAGGGGGTAACAGGAACAATGGAAAACAGATAACAAGAATCATCTTCAACAGGTGGAAAATGGTCTTCTTGGTCACTAACGTCAGCCTGCCAAATGAATCACTTTGCATCTCGTACTTACTTGAGTGTATATGTGTGTATTTGTTCTCTGTGTATGTGTGTGTGTGCTGGTCTCTCTGCCTCTGCCTGTCTCTGTCTTTTGCTTTCTCTCTCCCTCTTCCTCTGTCTCTCCCCTCACCCCCCACTCACACACACATCCACCATGCCTGTCCTGTCACAAGTTCTTAATAAATCTCGCTGAATAACAGAAGGAATGGTCTTTAAAATGAAATGCTATCTTTCTCCCCACTTTTGGAAAAATTGATTTAAAAACAATAAGATAATATTGAATACTTAAAAAGGAGAAATATGACCAATTCTGCAAACCACAGGTATAATGGAACTAGATCTCAAAGCCGATTGTTAAATTTTCATTTTGAATATTTATATTTCAGAAATTAGCAAAAGTTTCAAATCAAGTCTGGAGTTATTGTTTTGAATAATAACAATAAAAAGAATCATTTTCTTAATATTACATAGGAAAAATAATGGAGAAAATATTAACAATGCGGATTTAACATAAAGGTGTTTTTCTTTACATTTTTGAGATCCATTTATCAAACATTAACCAGCATATCCCTGGCTAAAACATGCATATTACTAATTTGATGTCAATTAAAATTCTCTTTGGAAAATACAATGGTCAAGAGAACCAATATTATTCTTTGTGTCTCTGTTACATTGAAATAAGTCCTTTTTGTGTTCCTTTAAAAGACCCCTCTCCACCCCCTCCACACACTCACCACCCTTTCAAGCTGCACCCATTTATACACACACCCTGTCTCCATGGCCTCAATTGTCATCCCTTTCTTTCAATGTTCTGCCACAGTACATGGGCAAGATCAAAGAACCCTGAATGGCTGCCAAGTCTAATAAAAAAGGCTGTATTTGATTCCCTAAACAATAAAATTTGCCTTTAAATGGAAACATAGTTTAGAAGATTAAGAATGAATTATAGGGGAAGGATATAGGGGAAAAATTAGGCACCATAAAAATATATCAATAAGCGTTAAAAAAAGAATGTATCTTTTCAATTTAAGGTTAACAGCCAGGTGTGTGTGGGGGAGAGAGTTAATAAGTCTGTTAGTCAGTCAATAAATATTTATTATGTACCTACGTCTCAGTGTTGTTGTGAGGATCAAATGAGATGATTTTTGTAAAGCATTTAGCACAGTTCTTGGAATGCAAAAGGTGCTATACAAATGCTTATTCTCTTTCTGGACTATGTGGCAAATACCATGTCAAGAACTGAGTGAGAGAGGGAGACACAGAGAGAGAGAGAGAGAGGCAGAGAGAGAGAGAGAGAGAGAGAGAGAGAGAGAGAGAGAGAGAGAAACAGAGACAGAGAGACAATGACAAAAGGAATTATAGAACTGGCAACCATATCTTTCTACTTCTCAGTCTTCTAAATCTGTGACATATGAAGATTTTGTCTCCTCTAAAGGAATTTTTTATCAAACAATGAAAGTGGAGCCTTTACAAAACTTAGAATCATTTTCAAGGAAAATATAAAAAGAGTTAAAGCTAGGCTAAAAAATATTGGCTGCTTTTTGCATTGCATGAGGATTTTTATGTGATAATGATGTTTTGGCCCAATGGCTCAAGAATAGGGGTCAAGTAACTGTATTAAGGAAACCTTTGGAAGGTTTCCATAGTGAAGAAAATATCTTTGTCCTGGTATTTTCACCCAGTGTATATAATAAAGCAGCAGTGGTTGGGCTTACAAGCAAGATATGTAGCCCCATTTTGAGCCCTGGTTAAGAGTGAGGCAGGTTTTAAGTCAAGAATTTCTGTGTCTTTTTGATTCAGAGACAGACAGACAGAGAAAGAAAGACACAGAGACACAGATTGATAATGAGAGGGAAAGAATGTGTGAGAGAGAAACAGAAGACTTTATGAACTCAGTCCCAGCAAACTTCAGAAGATGACTTTAATACTCACTTAGGTATTTGTGTTTGCCAGGAACTCCATAAATCAACAGACCGTAAATACATTTCGAGTAGTGTAATAGAAAAATAATAATGCTACTTAGCATTTCTATGCCAATTTAAGGCTTGTTATAAATATTATCTAATTTTATCCTCACAACAACCTTACCATCATTATCCCTATTTTTATATATAAGGAAAGTGAGACTAAAAGAAGTTTGATGACCTGACCAGGGTCACACAGCTAGTAAATGTCTGCGGCGACATTTGAACTCATGTCTTCTGGACTTCAGGTCCAGTACTCTACTGTATCGCTGTAATAGTAATTAAAGTGGGACTTTTTGCTCTTGACCTTTAATGATTCTGGCCTTTGTTTGAATGGGGCAGATAAAGTGGGATGTTTTTGTATTTCTCAGCACTGAGACAATTGGGAGCCATTGATTTGTATCTGATGTGATATTGGGGGTGGGGAACTTGTCCACACCCAGCCTGGATGAGGTAGGGGCCCTGGGGGCCCTCAACAGGATATGGAAGCGGAGAGGTTAGCGTTCTCTCTAGGAGCTCTTAGCCACGGCAAGAGTGACATGTGACTCTGGGTCAGCTGTTGTAATGGGCTCCCCGGCTGAAGACTCAGATGTTGATAACTACGAATTGTATTTGGTCTGTAATTCAGGGTGCTGGATTTTTTTCCCCTGAGCTAGGTGGATGTTATTTGTATGCTGGATTAAAGTAAGATTGTTAACCCCTTAATGTTGCTTTCCTTAGTAAAGCAGATGAAAGGGACCTGGGCTTGCAGCATTCTATGAGCTGGTTGTTGTTGGCTTTACACCCTTACAGCAGCTGCTAGCCAGATTGTTGATACAATCGCCTAGGAGGATTTGGAGTCAGAAGATCTGAGTTTAACTCTCAGATCTACAAATTACCATGTAAGCCACTTAAGTTTCCTAGTCTACAAAAGTTAGAGAATTGATAATAATTATATTAAGCAATTTGCAAAACAATTGGAACTATGTTCCCAAAGTCATCCGTCTGGTCATACCTTTGGATCCAGTGATCCAGTAAAACTGCTATTAGGACTGCATATCCCACAAGGAGAAGAAAGAGGAAAAGGACCTATCTGCACAAAAACCATTTCTATCAAGTCTTTTTGTGGTGACAGTTCTCCCCCTTGCATTTTTTTTTGTGAGTAAAGAGAGAAAAAGACCTTTGTAAGCTTTAAAGTGTCTTATAATGTATGTCTATATGTACATACACACATTATCTACCTATTTATCTATCTATCTAGAGATCTATCTGTCCATTTATCTGTCTATCATCTATCTATACATGTCTCTATGTATGTTTTATGAATGTATGTATGTATGAGTGACTGCTGCTACAATTCTGTATCATTTTTAGCATGTCATTTCATTTCTTTTGGACTCAGTTTCCTCATTTATAAAAATTAAAGGATAAGATTAAATTATCTTTAAGGCCTGTTTCAACTCTAAATTGTCTGGTTAGCCAAAATCACAGAATTTTATCATTGGAAGGGTTCCTAGCCATCTAGTACCATATATACTCAAAGGGAATCTCCACTATACCCTATGGAACAAGTTATCATTGGGCTTCTGTTTGAAGGGTTCCAAGGAGTGGGCACCCACCATATTTTGAGGGAACTCATGTCATTTTTGACTCAGAAGTTGTTTCTGCTATCAAGTATAAATTTGCATAAAGGCTCTATGAAAAGCACTCAGGGAAAGCTTTCTCTTGGCCTGTCTTTGAGCTCCTCTGAGCCAAACAGGGAGAATTCATATGGATGAGAGTGGAAGGAAAGATTAGCTGTCATGGTATAATCAGGGAATCCCTCTCCCCATATGTTCTGGCTAGAGTAGACCCCGAAGAAGATGCCTGGAGCTGGGCCCTTTCCAGTGACATATTTACCCTGGCCACATTGACAATGTCTGTTCTGATTCAATGCAAAGTCAAAACAAAGTCGAAATGAATGACTATTTAGTAATCTCGCTAATTGTTCCATTTTTTAAGTATCAAAGTACCAGAAGATGATAATAGTGGTTACAGACAACTACTTCATGTCTCTATCTTTGTCAATAGGCACTTAGTAGTCTTTTCGTGTTTTAAGCATTTCTTCTGTACAGAAGAAATAAGTAGCTGACCCATAACTGATCGATTTTGTACACTGACTATCCTTCTAATCTCCTTTTCATGGACATCCTACATATGAACCCAACCTACAATTTAAATGAGTCTGTCCAAGACCACAGAGCATGGGTTTATGAGCCAGCTTTGGGGCCAGGCTCTTCCAGGACTTAGCTTGGTCCGTACATGTGGATCCAGAGCTAGAGGTCCCTTTAGTGAAAAAGAGCAAGCTGGCTTGACCTTGCAGTTGCAGAGCAGGTGACTTCCCTGTTTATTTAAGGGGATCATTTTGGCTAATAAGATATAAGATGCTTGATTTATAATAAGGAATAGATTATTCAGGAAATATGCGAATAAATAATAAAAAATGACTATAGTGACTCCACAGGCCATCTGGTCCAATATTCTCAAAATACAAATGAAGAAGCTGAGGCTGAGAGGAATGAAGTGATGTTCCCAAGATCATACAAGTGTTTGTATGGTGGTTGGAGCTCTGGGTTTTGAGTAAGAAGAGTTTATGTATGAATCCTGGATCTGATAATTGCTGTCTTCCTGAATTTGGGCCTTCTTCTGGGCCTTAGTCTTTTCATCTGTAAGATGAAGGCTTGGATTAAATGATCCTCTAACATTCCTTCCAGCTCTAAGATCCAACTCTCCCAGGAAATGGTAGAGCTGAGTTTAGAGCCTTGATCTTAAGGTTCCTAGGTAATGTTCTTTCCACTCCCATATAGCTGTCCCATGGAGAACGACAACTCCATGCCAAGGACACACACCTACCTGCCCACTAGCAAAATAATGAGAGCCAACAGGAGCCATGTCTGGATGTTACCAAACCAGTGTGAAGTCAAACCAGGAACTTGGAGATAAAAGATTTTATACACTTTCATTTATGATTAACCTAAGTTATTTAGTCACTAGAGCAAGTGTTTACTGAAAAAAAAAGATACCATCACTTGTCTAAGACTCTAGTTTTCTCTCTGTATAATGAATCATTGAGCCTTTGTTCATGAAACAAAGAGTACTTCTCTGTGTTAACTCCCAATCAGTTTTGGATAAATATCTCCTGGTCTCAGAGGAGCATAAAAAAATAGTACAAAAGCATACACACACCTACATACATACATGCATGGGTGAACACATATACAATTATCCCTATCACATTGTGACTGTAACCATAGCAGTTTTGAAATATTGTGGTTTGGCATGGGAAATTAAATGGAAATTTTGGGGGAGTTTTGCAGAAGCTACAGATGATAGGCAAAGGCCAGCAGACAACATAGAAAAAATTTAGAAACACAAAATGCATAAAATATATGCATAATATTGTATAATATCAACATATTTTGTCTTTTAATACCATAATAATTCAGATTCTCTGGTATGAAGGGAGGGCCAAAATATTTTATGTGAATTTTCCAGATCACAGGGTCATAGTGTCCCTAACCCCTGTGAGGTAGAAGGGGTAACTCCGTGTATGTATGTGTATATGTATATGTATATGTATATGTATATGTATATGTATATGTATATGTATATGTATATGTATGTGTATGTGTATGTGTATGTGTATGTGTATATTATGTATGTATATTGTGTATATATATACATATGTATATGTGTATGCATATTGTATATGTGTATGTGTATGTATATCATGTATGCATATTGTGTATTGTATGTGTATGTGTATGTGTATATGCATGTATGCACAGGCACATGCATGTGTGTGTATATGTGTGCTTATTTGTATGTATATGTGTGTATATGTATGCATGTACAGTCATATGCACTAGTTTTATAGTTATATAGTCATGCATATATGTGTGCATGTGTGACATATGTATGTAAATACTCATGTATATAGACACCTAGTTGTTTTTTTTCCAGATTGGCTACCTAGATATATTTATGTCTATATTTAAGTTTTTCAAAAACAACAGCTAAGAAAATAACAATAGTTGCATTACTTCCCAATCTTTGTGATCCCTACAGATGCTATCTTCAAAATGTGAATGATATCTACATACTTTGGAGGAGTAAAGATTTGTTTAGTTCAATTTTAGTCCATTTCAATAAACATTTATTAAGTACCTACTATTCACAAAGCACAATACTGCGTACTAAAGAAACAATGAGAAAAGGCAAAACAGTAGATCACCTCAAGAAGAAGCTTATATGAGGGACTGATCTGTTGGGTTTTCTGTAAACCTGCCCCTCCCCCTTTCCAAATGCCCATCCCAATGTTTATAGGTTCACTATTAAATATTCGGGGAGTGGAAGTTACTTATTTGAGATTTTTTAAAATCCACATGGTAAGCATTACTAAGACATAGCAATATGATTCTTGAGCTTAATCCCTCTTCCACGGCACAAAATTAACTGCCCCTGACTAGAATCTGAATTACCCATGAGCAGGGAGACAGTAATCAAACTGTTTATTTGAAAGTCCTTATCATTTTCATTTTAAGTTTTCAGTCCTGCCAAATGAATTTGGAAATGAATGCATTTATTACTTCAGTTAGCAATTATTTGAAATTATAAAAGTAGATATTGAAATAAAGGGCCTTTTGGGGTGATTTTGATACAGTGTATTAATTTTAATTATACTATTCATGCTCATAATATGGTTATATCATTTGCCTCTGAATTTTCTTACACAGGAAATCTATTTGTCCAAGAATTTCTATAGAGCCTATAACCAGAGTACTTAGGAGCTTTGAAAAGGGTACTAGATTAGCACAATAATAGCTCTCCCATCCCTATATGAACATTTGAATAAAGATAAAGTGAGAATACATTAGGATTGGAATTGTGCTGTGCTTTTATTTTGTCTGGGTTTTGGGTAAAGACAGAGTCTGCTTGGCTTCTCAAAATCTCTTGCAATGTTTAAATGCATCAATTCTCCTGGAAACATATACATACATACATACATACATACATATATATATATATATATATGTATATACATATATATATATATGTATAGTCTACATTTTTTTTCCTTATTGACTGATTTAGTACTGTAACATTTCACACTGCCCAGGTTCCCTTCAGTTTATAATTTAATCTATTCTTATGGTATGTCTTTGTGTTTTTTCCCCCTTTTCAGTGATTTTTGTTGTTGTTGGTGGTGGGTTGGTTGGTTGGTTGGTTGGTTGGTTGACTATGTCTTCAGTTCTTTCAGGTCTTCACAAATAATATAAAAAAAAATCTCTATGGATCGAGGATGCTTTCAGCAGTTTAAAACCATAAATGTGATTTGATTCTTTTAGTTCTGATTCCTTGACATATTTCAGTGTCTAGCGGTATATTTGAGCCTTTAAATCTAAAATATCCTGCTCAGCTTCCTACTCCAGTAAGGATTCATTTTCCAAGTGTTTTTATGAGCATTGTTAGATGGTGCCTTTGGCATGAGCTTTGACAGATGGAGATAAATTATGGGGAGACGGCTTTGGAACTCCCCTCACAAATCATCGTGAATGAAGTGGCATCTGCTTTATCCTTTTCTCAAAGTGGACTTTCAAGAATTATCTCTAATTTGGATTATTTCATTAAGGTTCAGTTATTTGATCTTAGATTCTTGGATCTGTATTTCATGTTAATAATGCAGCTCCAAGAGGTGAGATAATGAATTACCCTCCTCTCTTAGCAGAAGTATGGGACTGTGGGATAGGGGCAGTGCACATATTGTCGAACACATTTGATGTTTTCATTGGTTTTGCTGAGCTACTTTTTTCCCTCTTTCTTTTAAAATCTTTATTACAAGGGGTGAGATAACTTGTTCAAAAATAAAACTGATATAAAAAGTTATCTATAAAAATAAAAAAAACAAAGTGCCCTGGGGCCTTTTTTAGGATGGTGTGTTATAGATAGACACAATAGTATGGGGAAAGAGTCAGCATTATGAGATTAGCTCCCTTAGTTCCAGCAAAATAGTGATTATAATGACTGACTGACTCTGTGTGACCCTGAGTGAGCCGTCAAAATGTCTCTGTGCCTCAGTTTCACCATCTGCAAAATGTTAATAACCGTGATACTTGCCCTACTTACTTCATCGAACTACTGTAAAGATCATAAGAGCTAATCAGTGTAACGTGCCTTGTAAATGGTAAATCACTATATGAAGGTGAATTATTATTATTATTACCTACATGACAGCAAACATTTAAGGAAGGAATTAGTTGGCGCATACAGGAGCAAGCTTTGCTTTCTTAATGAGGAAAGCAGACTCCTTTACCTCACAAGGATGTTTAAGAACTCATGAATGTTTTGAGTATTAATAAGAAAAAAAAAATCTGCCTTGGATTGTTGCTTTCTGTGGTGATGGCAGTTTCCAAAGTATCTATGTTATCAATAATCCATATAAGAATAGAGAGAAACAAATTAGCACCCTTTTGTATCTTCAGTCGGTAAAAACAAAATTAAATTTTGTATACCCTCAAGCAAGAATTCTTCTACCTTCTGTTCATCCCCCCTTCCTCTCTTTCCCTCTTCCTCTGTTGGCTAGTGTCAATGTGTTATTTCATAAGATATACAATTCAGAACATGAGATTTCTCAAGTAGTATTTTTGCAGCTCTTTCTTACTGGTAAGAATACTGGACTTGGAGGAGGGTCAAATCTCATTATGTGATCTTGGCCAAGTCTCTTAATCTCTAATACATTCAATTTCTTCCTCTCTAAAATCGAAATAATAATATTTCAACACCAAATTGAAAGTGAGATAAGCATTTTGCTAAACTTGCCATATGACTATGAATTATCATCAATATCATTGTTTTTCTGGGAAGAAGTTACACATCTTTTGCCATGGACAACTAGTATTCAGAACGTTCAGATAAGGACTTACTTTAATAAAACTATACTTATTACTTCGAGGTAAAGACAGCCCACAAGGCAGTAAAGGCATCCTGGAATCATGTTCTAAGAGTTCTCCTACTCTTTGGTGCATAAAGCTTATACAGTCCTAGCTCAAAGGGTTCACAGGTTGATTTTATCTATAGAGACTTGGGAGTTAATTTCCTCCCACTGCCCCACATCTGTCCAATAGTGTTCTATTAACTATATCATCATCATCATCATCATCATCATCATCATCATTATTATTATTATTATTATTTTAATATGCCCTCTCTTTTAGAGGGCCAACTCACCCTAACTGTTCTTTATATAACTGCACAGTAAGGTATGGTTTCACTATGCTCCAGATTAGGTAAACTATAGGAGAAATAGCATTAGATGTTGAGTCTCAAATTTGGGTTGAAATCCTAAGCCCTCTCTTTGCTATATATTTTTTTGGTTTGTGATAGTTTATTCTCCTATCCATAGGCTTCAGTTGCTTCTTCTTAAAAATAAGTGCACTGTGAGAAATAATTTCTAACCAGTTCCTTTCAACTCAACTCTCCTTATTTCTTCCTCAAGTATCTGCTTAATTCTGCAGTGACAATTCACTAATTCACATACGAATGAATAGCATAAACAAGATTTCAATGCTTAATATTACTAGAATAAGTGAATTGTCTTCATAAAAGACTTTAACATATTTTTTGGTTTCCATATGCATTTTGAAAATTGTGACTACTTAATTAACTTTATTTCCTTTTTGACAAGGTTGCCAGATTTCTAGATTATCAGATTATAAAAACACTCCTTTAGAGCTGGGAGGGAACTTGGAGGTCATTTGGCTTAACCGCTTCACTTTATAACTGAGGAAACTGAGGCCCATCAAGTTTAAGTGACTTGCCCAAGATTATACAGTAATAAAAAGTAGAGCTAAGATTTGAATCCAAACCTCTTACTTCAAATTCAGTTCTTTTTTTTCCAATAGGCTCTGAATAACCTAACTCATAATGGAATCAGTCCTTATGTAGATTTTCAGCAAAACATTTGGCTAAAGCTCTTGTGGTATTCTTATGGACAAGACAGAGAACTGTAGGTTAGATAATATAAAATAAGGAACATTTAGAACAGGTTAAGGTGACCATGTTTGTAAAATTTTCAGATGACAACAAGTTATGAAGGACAGTTAAGATGTCATGTTACATATGCAGTTTCCAAAAAGATGCTTAAAAACTAAAAAGAAATAAAATCATATTTTCAAAGGATAAAGATAAATCTTATATTTGGGTTAAAAAAATCAACTTCATATGCAAAATAGAGTTGTGATATGGCCAAAGATTTTACTTGGGGGAAACATCGGAAATTTTAGTGGACTGACTGTGAAGTAAGTATGAGTCAACTATATGATGAAACTTCCAAAAAAGCTATTGTGAATCTAGTCAGAATTACAACAGACATGGTCTCAGGCACAAAAGAGATTATAATTCTTCTTTCCTCTGCCCTGGTTGGACCATATCTAGAGTGATGTGTTCTCTTCTAAGAAGCACATTTTTATAAGAGCATTAATAATGTAGAGAGTGTCCAAGATGGTGAAGGGTCTCAAGATAATACCATACAATAATTAGTTGAGTGAGCCAGAAATATTTAGCTGGAAAAGAGAAAACTCAGGGAGACATGGCATCTGTATTTAAGTTTTTGAAATGCTGTCATGGAAAAGAGGGATTTTACTTGTATAAGTTAAGTGTGATCTGGCTAGACATAACTTATTCACAAGTTCAGGCCTGGGAATAGCAAGAGTTAAGGAGAAAAATGTAGATGCAACTTAGGGAAGAAAAAACATCTTAAAAATTAGTGCAACCAGAAAATGAAATGAGTTGTCTTGGGATGTAATGGAGTCAACTCTGATTTGCAAAAATTTAAGGAGCTATATAAATGTTAACTAATATTGTGCACTTGGATTCTCCTAAAGTTACATATTTGTACAACAACCAAGTTGAAACATTACTAGGAAAATAGAGTCAGTTGTGAGAAGACCTTTGGAGCCTTGTGTGAATCCTCTACTGAGAATTTATGGAAAAACATTGGCACTGGGCATCATGATACATGCCTGTATTCCCTGATAGTGGAAGATGGAAGCTTGTGGATTGCTGAAGCACAGGAGTCCTGAGCTGCAGTAAGACTAAGGCCAATAAAATGTCTGCATTGCCTGGTATCAGTATGGTGGGCATCCAAGAGCAGGGGCCAATAAGGCCTAAGGAAAGGTGAGCTGGTCCAGGATGGAAAGGAATGGGTCAAGAATTCTGTGATGAATGGCAATGGGATGGGCCTGATGAGTAGCCACTGCACTTTGGAAGGAAGGAAGGAAGGAAGGAAGAAAGAAAGAAAAAAAAGAAAGAAAGAAAGAAAGAAAGAAAGCAAGAAAGGAAGGAAGGAAGGAAGGAAGGAAGGAAGGAAGGAAGGAAGGAAGAGAGAAAGTGAGGAAAAAAGAAAGAGGAAGGAAGGAAGGAAGGAAAGAAGGAAAGAAGGAAGGAAGGAAGGAAGGAAGGAAGGAAGGAAGGAAGGAAGGAAGGAAGGAAGGAAGGGAGGGAAAGAAGGAAGAAAGAAAGGAAAGAAGGGAGGAAGGAAGAAAGAAAAGAAGAAAGAAAGGAAGGAAGAAAAGAAAGAAGGAAGGAAGGAGGAAGGAAAGACAGCAAAGAGGAGGAAGAAAGAAAGACAGACAGGAAGAAAGAAAGGATGGAAGGAAGGAAGGAAAGAAGAAAGAAAGGAAGGAAGAAAGGAAAGAAGGAAGGAAGGGAGGAAGGAAGGGAGGGAAAGAAGGAAGGAAGAAAGGAAAGAAGGGAGGAAGGAAGAAAGAAAGGAAGAAAGAAAGGAAGGAAGAAAGGAAAGAAGGAAGGAAGGAAGGAGGAAGGAAAGACAGCAAAGAGGAGGAGGAAAAAAAGACAGAAAGAAAGACAGACAGACAGAAATAAAGAAAGAAAGAAAGAATGGAAGAAAGGAAGAAAGAAAGGAAGGAAGAAAGGAAAGAAGGAAGGAAGGAGGAAGGAAAGACAGCAAAGAGGAGGAAAGAAAGACAGAAAGAAAGAAAGGAAGGAATGAAGAAAGAAGGAAAGGAAGAAAAGAAGAAGAAAAGAAGAAGAAGAAGAAGAAGAAGAAGAAGAAGAAGAAGAAGAAGAAGAAGAAGAAGAAGAAGAAGAAGAAGAAGAAGAAGAAGAAGGAGAAGGAGAAGAAGGAGGAGGAGGAGGAGAAGGAGGAAGAGGAGGAGGAGGAGGAGAAGGAGGTGGAAGAGAAGGAAGGAAGGAAGAAGGAAGGAAGGAAGGAAGGAAGGAAGGAAGGAAGGAAGGAAGGAAGGAAGGAAGGAAGGAAGATACTGACAAGAATATCATAGCATAAAGTAGTTAGATGGGTATTAATCTGCACCACTCGGAGTAAACACATCAGTGAGATTATAATAACTTCACGATTTGTAAATCACTTTACATAGATTATCTTAATTTTACAACCACAACATCTGAAAGGATAAGTTCTAAAGAGGTTATTGTCTCCTTTTTACAGAAGTTGTGACATGCCCATGGTCACACAACTAGTAAGTACCAGAAATGGGATTTGCATTCAAGTCTCTCCTATGTATATATTTGCAACACTCCTTCCATTATACCACACTCCCCTTCAAAAAAGAATAGCAAAATGTAAACGAAAATTGAACAAATTAGAAATGGCATGGCAGAAAGAATATGCTTTCCTTTCATAACTGTTCTCAGTAAAGTAGCTGAAAGAGACTGAGTTGGAAGAACTTGGACCCTCTGACACTTACTAAGTGATTATGGGCTGAGTTTTCTCATCCGTCAAACAGCAATACTAATGCCTGTAATGTATGCGGTTCCCTCTTTGTAACAGCAATGCTAATAATACTTGTATTAATAATAATGATAACTATAGCATGGGGCTTTTGCAAAGATTCACTCACAGAATGAATGTGAAAAGTAGTCTGTTAGCCGAGTGTTATAAAATTGTGCACTTCCACTATTTAGAGGCCAACTTACCGCCCCCACCCCCACCATTTTCTTTGCTCTCTTTCACTTTACTCCACTAGTAGATTACAAGATATTTTTCCTGCAATCTTCTTTCGCTCCAAGTTAATATCCTCCACTGGAGACTAAAGATTCATCATCGCCCGACCTTCTCCTTCTGGTCTTTTGTGCTTGTCGTCAGGTGTTTTATTTATAACAGTCTCAATAAAGCACAGATGACTTTTGAGCATCCAGTGAATTTTACCTAATAATGGCTGTCCAAAGACAGTTGACTCCCAAGTCCCCCCGAAACAGAGGTAATTAGGGCATTTTGTCTGGAAACAACAGAATTTCATTTTTGTTATGCAGGAAACTTTCACAGGGGTTTCTCTCACTTTATGCCAGTGACCCCTATTGACACCAGCAAGGGATACAAAGAATGAAAGTTCTTCTGTTACGCAGGTCATGTATCTTGATGAAATGACTAAGTCATCTGCGGCCTAGTGGCTGCCATTTTGGGAGGCAGTATTGATTGACAGCTGATTTCTGAATGGTCAAAGCAATCAAATGAGTACCGATCTCATTTGGCCACCGAGGCAACAATAAAGCATCGCACAGATCATGGAATTGTCTGCTATTTTTTTTTTCTTCCAGTTGTCTAGACAGGACCATAAATAGCTGGATTGCTGCCCACTGTAAATATTTTATGAAGGACTTTGAAAGGAGAGAAGTAATTGCAGTTTATTGTCTGGAGGTATTAAATAGGTAAGGACCTACCCGAATGTCAGTAGGCAGATCTCCACAGTTTCCTTGTGCCATCCATCAACCATTGATTAGATGAAAAATTGGCAGCCCCTTCATGGTCTCTCCCTCTCCCACTTTGCCCAGCAAGCTAAGGTGGCCTCTAGTTCCTCAGCTGGTGTGGGGTTGGTGGAACAACCAAAAAAAAAATCACTATTCACTTCAGAAGAAAGATTTTGACCAAATGGTATATCCCGAATGCAAAAATAGACAATTTGGGGATTATCTGCTGGTTAGGCTTATCTGTTATTTAGAACCTCTCTGCTCCAGTTCTCAACTATTAGCACAACTGCACAAGAAATTACTTTCTACAGGATTTGAATGACTGATCTGAAGAAGAATAGAATGGCTCCTAAGAGGCGGTATGGTAAAGTAGAAGTAATGCCAGAAACATATTTGGGTTTGAAATATTGGCTCCAGCACTTAACAGCTGAGTGAACTCCAGAAACTAACTTATGTTCTCTAGATTTCAGCTTCCTCATCTGAAAATGAGTGGGTTGGATTGATCCCCAGCTCCATATCCCATTATTCCACGATTCCATGATTCCTGTAGGATCTTTGAATATAATTCGTGATGCCCTCCTTCACATACAAGATAATTCTATATCATCATTTCAAGTAGGGGTATGTATTTTGAGTTGTGTTTTGTTCCAACTCCCTGCTCCAGAGATATGAGTGGATTTTTCAAGTACTAGATCACCTGGGCCACACCCAGAGCAGGATTCCCATTTTGCTTTTTCTTCACCTATCATAGCATTCATCACTAGAACTCCCTCTCACAACCAAAGCAAAGCCTCCTTCATTGTCCACCCTTCCTTTCTTCTACACACACCGCTCTGTAGAATATTCACCTTCAGAGACCACAGGAGTCACTTTTCCCTCATTGTTAGCCCTTAATTTTACACTGGCATATTATACATTCCTCTCTGTACTCTTGATATCTTGATTATCTCCCCTCCCCAACCCCTTCCTGTACCTTCCAATAGTATAATGTATTCCCACAAAAAAGCAAAACTAAACAATACAAAACAAAAGCATTGATTTATCTGGAGATATAATGTCACCAGGTTCTGTCCATAATGTCCCATGCCTACCTCTTCACTCTTACCTGCACCAGACTTCTACCTTTTCCTCTGTCTCATTGTATATATTCAGAAAGTAGTTTCTTACTGGTGTTACTATACTCACTTTGCTGCTGTTGCTGTCTTTGGCTGCTAGATTTTTTTCACTTCCTGTCTTTCTGTTGTTGCAATCAACAAGTAAATAATTTCTTTAATTTTGATTTTCTTTTTAAAAAAATCTATTTCAAACAGCTCTATAATATTGAGTATCCTTTCTCACGTATGGTTAAGCTCGGATTGTCAGGGTAGGTCACCCTGGGATGCATCCTGGGCTCCATTGCTCTTCACAACACATTATTTCATTCCCTCCTAGGTTTTCTGGTGTGTGAAGAATACACTAGAATTATTTAAATTTCCTTTTCTTTGTATTTGAAGTTTTTTTTTTTCCTCCAGACCATTTGAAGAAACTTGTTTCTATTATCAATTTCTGAATTTAACCATGTGTCTTGAAGTTAGTAGCTTTTTTTTGTTTGTTTGTTTTTTGTTTTGTTTCTTTTCTGGAGATGCTCTGTGAATTCTTTCAATTGGTATTTCATTTTCCTTGCTCAGAAGTTCTGGGTTATTATCTTCTATTATTGTGTGTTATGTTATTAAGGTTTTTTGTATTATTGTGTTCTTCTGGGAGACTTTTGATCCTTTGGTTGTCTTTACGTATCTTGTCTTTAAGATCAGTAAGTTTTGCTCGGATATTGAGAATATTGTCTTTTAAATTTACTGATTTTTGCTTCTCTTCTTCTAGATTGTCGTTCACTTCTATGTATTTGTGTTCCCAATCCATAGTACTCTCTTTTTGTTTCTTCAGTGAGGCTTGACATTGCAGATTCGATTTTACTTTATTCTTTCATTATTTTTTATGTGCAGGCCATGAATTCTGCCCTCATAATTTTCATTTCTCTTTTAAACAACTCAGGAACAGAGTATTGTGGTTCCATAGTCTCCTCAAAATCCACCGGGTTATGTGTCTGAATCCTAAAACAGCTGATTGCTAAGCATCCCCTTAGCTCTTCTGAGAAAGTGGTGCTAGCTTATACAGCTCTGGAATGATGGATCTCATTTTGTCTCCTCCAACTAGATCATTCAGTGTATTCAACCCCACTGACTTTGCCACTCCTCTTTTGCCTTGTGTTACCTTGAATTGCCTCCACAAAAATTATTCTATTAGAAATCACTGGTAAAATAAGTCTGAATATAGTAGTAGGGAAGTCCAATCCATTACACACTTATCAGGCTACTCCCATTCACTTCAACTCTAATTTTCCCAAGCAGAAAAGAGGGCAAAGTCCAGGGAGTTTAATTCTAAGCTCTAATCTTGGCCAGGAGATGATCAAGCTAGTTTTTTTTTTTTAATTTATGAAGAGGGCAGTCACTCGGAATGACCTGATCAATCCAGAATCACAAGCCATTCGGTATCTTTAGTAAAGGCTGCGTGAGTTGGTCAAACCAGAAGGGTAGTCAGAATTTATTATACTTTCTCTTATACTGTATAGATTTTAGCTCCCCCTGGCTCCTTCTCTGTAAAGTATGTGCACATACATAGGGCTATACCTCTGTCCCTTCAATTGAAACAAAGTAAGTTGGGTTTTTCCAAAGGCAGTTAGAATTGTCTAACAGGGTTTCACTGAAGCCAACCCATCAAGCAACGGTATGTTATGTGTGTGACAAGGAAGATGGGAAAGATGGATGGATAGATAGACAGATAGAAAGATAGACTGATAGATAGATAAATCTGTATCTATATTTCCATACACATACACACACATAGGTATATATATATGTATACATATGTGTATATGGATGTGTGTGTATATATGTATATATATATATATATATATATATATATATATATATATATATATATATATACATACAGAGAGAGAGACAGACAGACAGAGAGAGAGAGAGAGAGACAGAGAGAGAGAGAGGCTTTGTCAGTTATGAGCATCCATCCACGTAGGTCTGTTTAGATAAAGTCTGTTTAGAAGGGCATGAATAGATATCTCTAGTCTCCTCTTCCCACCCTCTCCAAGGGGGACTTGATACTTGCCAAGAGGGGAGCCAGAGATTGGGGTCACGAGGCTAGCCAATCTGCTCTCCTCAGAGAGGGTACTGCAATAGAATTATATCCATCCACTTCCTAAATATTGTTAGTCTAAGAGAAATAAATTTGAGGTTCAAGCTGAGTTTCTGATTGTTATCCCTTACTGAGAAAGTTATATATCTGAGACTTGACTGCCTTCCTACCAAATGCCAGTTACACAAAGACCACACATAGTGAATAGCAACTAAATCCATTTATCTGAACCAATACCAAACGGAAATAAGAGAAGTTATACAGATGAAAATATACTAGACATTACACAGAACCCCTCACTGGGAGAGAGATATCTCAGCGCAAACAAGGGAGGGTATCTCAGATCTCACTCAAGGGTAAATTCCTCAAAGTCTCTACTGAGGCCACGGACATGATTGAAGCCTTGGCCCCTCTGTATGTTGGGTTCTTTCCACAGTTTTTGTTTTCTTCCACTGAAGAGAATCTGGAATCATGTATCCTCTCTTTGAAAGCTGGAAGCCAGAAGACCAAGATCTCTCCTTTCTAAAACTCTTGGCAACTCCACCTCTCATCTGGGTATGAAACCTTGGTTACTTAATCTCCACCAATGATCACTATACAACAAATATTTATTAAGAACCTTCTATGTGGCAGATAATGTTCTAGGTATTGGAGATGAAAACACAAAAGTAATATGGTCCCTGTCCTCAAGGAACTTACATTTTATTAAGGAAGATAACATGTACAAAGTAAAAACAGCATGAGAGGGATAAGTGGGCTGGCCATTATTCCTTTCTCACTTTCAGGAGTCTCTGCCATCATTCTGCCCCCTGTATCATCATTCTTCCTCTTTTAAATAACCCATCTCTTTGTTGTCACACAAATGGATGCACTCACATGCTATATGTATGTACTACTTGCTGTCTAGGATATAGCCAGTATATGAAGGCAAAATATTAACACACAAAGTAATATATTGCATAATATTATTCCAGAAGTAGCCAGTTTTAAATGTACATCTCTCCAGGGCTCTTCTGAGTTTCAATCCTGCTGTTGAATGAAATGTTTCCCCTTTTCCCTCAGACATTTTTCATTCCTCTTCTGGTCACAGATCTCCCCCTACACTTTTTGAAAAAAAAAAGTCTTGTTTATTTAGGATCCAAGATTTAAAAGCCATTGACCTAAAACTGACTGCTCTCAGGGCATTCTGGCTAATGGACCTAATTTAAACTATTTGCGAAGTAAGACAAGTGTTCCAGGGAAACTGCGTTTGATCTCTCTGTTTCATTACAGGTCATGTAGACAATCGATATAAAGGAGGAAAAGATGTATTAGGGCAAATAACACAGTGTGCCTGGATTCACTGGCATCATGTAGACACCGCCTATAAATTGCAGGACTTTCCAAAACATTGCAAACAACCTGAGGATAGCTGTGTAAGAAAGACATGATAACACTGATATTCACATAAATGTGACCTTGAAAAACTGAGAAATGATTGTCTCAAGTACAACTTAGAGAAAGGAAGACTTTTATATTATATCTTCTCTACTCCTCTGTTTTCAAATGCAATTTACAGGAAGAAGTAATGTATCTGGAAGTTGTCTTAATGTTATAAATACAAAGAAATGGCATTGATCTCAGTTATGCTGCATATGTATTAAAAATCAACAAAAATATGTGAAAGTTTAGCAATGAGGCAGATTTGAGTTTGATAGAATGATCCTATCCTGGCATTGCTATTCAGTGTCTTGGTGATATCTAAAAACTTCACAACTAAACTGATACGAAAGTGGAAATTATTGCCTTTGGATATACTAAGTTCCGCACTATAAGAGGTATTCAAGTAGAGGTTGGATGACCATTTATTACAGATGTCGTAGAAGAGATTGTTGGTCAGGTATGGATACAAGTTTCTAAAAGTCTCTCCAAAGTAGGGATGCGCTGGTAAATGTTTAACAACAGGCTCTTGGTGGGGGTGGGGAGGAAGAGGGTAGTGCATTAGGGAATGTGTTTACACAACACACTTTTAAGTTTATTCTGCTTTATTAACATTTTCTCAAACAATTTCTTAAGACTTTAGCAATCAAAACATTAAACTGAGCCCTGCTTTGTAGCTTTTGCCAATTTCCAAGGTGTAAATGCTCACACTGAAAATTTAACAATCCTCTCTAGCTAGTTCAAGTTGGTTCCAGCATATTCTTGCTTTCCAACTCTGAAAGTCTGTGATATAAATCACCTCTTTTTTTTGGAAGGGAAGGGGAAGGGAGGGGTATGAAGTTGTTTCAGACCTGTGATCTCACTGGTATAGGGTAGTAGTTCTCAAACTTGTTGGCCTCAAGATCCTTTTATATTCTTAAAAATTATTCAGGACCTGTCCCCAATATTTTGCTTTTGTAGGTTTTATTTATCAGTATGTACCATCTTAGAAATTTAATCATCTCAGTATCATTATGAAAACAGTTTTACCCTCACAGACTCTTAGACACTTGAGGATCCCTGGAACAAACATGAAGGACAGCTTCTATAAGGAAGCCTTTAGTGAATAATTATGTTTACCAATATAGAGCTGTACCTATTCTTCAATTTAAAGTCTTAGAGAGGATCCTGGGGCACTAGTAGGTTAACTGAATTGCCTTATTAACTGACAGGGACACAGACCTGTAGGACCTAAACACAGGTCTTCCTGATTATAAACCTAGCTCTCCTTCCATTATGCCGTGGGGCCTCTAAATATCATTATTATAAATAGGCATTTACTAAAATACTGCACATATTAACTATTAGACTCAAAGCTTTATTGTTGTCTGTGAAATCTGCTCTTCTATGCTATTTGGAAGACAATGGGTCTGGTTCCGATTTTTCTTCCATCTACCCACTCTACCTCACAAGTTCTACCAATTTTATTCCCAAGTGCATCTATGCATTTAGTATCTCTAAGAAGGGATTTATTAGTTAGTACTCTTGAAACCTGGAAAAGTAAAAAATAAAACTTAAGCATACATATAAATACATATGTATATACATATATACATATATATATTAACATGCATTTCTACTATCACGAAAAAGGGATTCTGAGGCCAAAACGTTTAAGAACTACTGCCCTGTATCAGTGAAATCACAGGTCTGGAAAATCTAGTATAACATTTAGGTATTGCTAAATATTTGTTAATTGTTGAGTCAGTCAGTCAATAAGCATTTATTAAGTTCCTACTATGTGCCAGGCAAGAGGAAAAAGACAGTCCCTGCTCTTTAGGTTTCATAATCTAGTGGGAGAGACAAGAAAACAAATATATACAAAGTCAAACACAGCATAAATAAGAAATATTTTTTTTAAATTGAAGTTATTAGAATTAAGAAAGGTTGGGAAAAACTTCTTGTAGAAGATGGGATTTTAGTTTAAGCTTAAAGGAAGTCCAAGAATCTAGAAGACATAATAAAGGAAGGAGAACATTTCAGGCATGGAAGTCAACCAGAGAAAATTCCCAGAGCCAAGAGAGTGGCCTGTTTATGGAACAGTAAGGAGGCCAATATTTCTGGATTGATGAGTACATGATGGGGAGGAAGGTGTAAGAAATGTAAGCGTGAGGTAGTAGTGAAGGTCTTTGAATACCAAACAACGGATTTTGCATTTGATCTTGGAGCTACTGAGACAGGTTGACTTAGTCAATAGAGACACAAAGAGACTCTTTTTCAAGGAGTTTATCTACAAAGGGCATAAGAGATATAAGAGAATAGTTATTGAGTGTAGAAGGATCAAGTGAGTTGGTTTTTTGTTTGTTTGTTTGTTTGTTTTGGATGGGGAGACATGGGCATATTTGTAGGCAGTAGAGAATGAGCCATAGACAGTGAGAGATTGAAAATAAGTGATAAAATGGGGATGACAAAGGGGGCAATATTTTGGAGGAGATGGGATAGGGTGGGATTTCTTGAATAGGTACAGGTGTTAGTTTTGGTAATGAGTAAGGCCACCTCTTCAAGTGAGACAGGGGTGAAGGAGGAGAAAAAGGCAGAAGACACTTGAGTGATAGGAGATGAAGAAGGGAGAAGGCTAATGGCTTCAATTTTTCTGTAAAATGTGCAATAAAGTTTTCAGCTGAGAAGGTGGGGGCAGGGGAAGTCATGGGAGGTTTGAGGAGGCATGACAAGATTTAGAAGACTGTGGAGAGAGGGTTAATGAGTTGACAAAGGAGATATAGCAGGATTTCCAAGCAGCAATGAGGGCCTGGTTGAGGCCCTGTAACAATTAGAATGGTTTCATGATTTTTCCGCCTTTGTTCAGCAGAATACACTTAGGAGCTAAGGTGGTGGACAGTTGGAATGATCCAAGGCTGAGACTTAGAAGGGCACCTTTGGCAATATGACAAGGGGGCTAGGGACTCAAGAGAAGGAGACAGTGTAGAGTTGAATCAGTTCACCAAGGGTCAAGATGGGGAAAAGAGGAAAGAATGGCTAGTGCAGGGGAGATGGCCTAGTAGAGAACAAAGAGGTCAAGGAACTGAAAGTCATACAGTACACTAAGAGTAGGGTATGGGAAGGGAAGGCGGAGAAGAGGTGGAAAGTCAATAGAGCATGGTCAGATAAAGAGATTTCAGAATTCATGAACATGGAAATAGCATATTTGTGGGTGATGACAAGATCAAAGGTATGATCAATTTTGTGTGAGTCTGAGGTAGAATGGTAGAGTAGATCATGGAAACTGAGTAGATTGAGAAATCCAGTGGTTAGGAGTTGTTCTTTAACATATGACTAGATTAAAAATATCCTTGCTGAACTGAGGGCCTTTAGCTTTTACTTTTAACTCTCTCTCTCTCTCTCTCTCTCTCTCTCTCTCTCTCTCTCTCTCTCACACACACACACACACACACACACACACACACACACACACACACACACACACTTTTTTACTTGCTTTCCTGGTTCGGGTAGCTTTGTGGATAGATAGCCGCAATCAATGGTGGCCTCTGGCATATTGTTAGATCTTCTGGGGGAAGAACACAGAGAAGGACTGCTGAGTCTGAGAAGGTGGGTTTGGGTTGTGATTTCTGCTTATGGACGGAGTATACACATTACTGCAAAGATAGATCCACCAAAGAATTTAAATATGTGAGGTATCATGTTGGAAATGTCCCTATTCCTCGTTAACCAGAATTTTTGGTTTATTGGTCCAGTTCCCTGTAATTCTTCATTTGTCCAACTAATATTTCTTAACATTGTATCACCAATACCTTAAATGCCTATATTATCTCTGTTTTGAAAAAAAGGCCATTTCAATTTTCTCTAGCAATCTTTAGCACAGTTTTTCTGTTCTGGATCATATCTCCTCTTGGAAGAGTCATCAAGAAGCATCTTTCTTCATTGAATAAGTTAGTAACGTTCTCTAAATAGAAAAGCAATTCCCCCCATGTTTTTCCCTTTGCCCACCATGAAGCTGACACTCACCCCCACCAAGCCATAGGTAGAAAATGAGACATTGTAAAGTCAATTGAGTACTGCTTACCACAGATCAAGGCATTTGCTAACAGGTGTTCCTGTGATTTTGATATACCGGGAAAAATCCTTGCTCAATGGCCCTTGTGCAATCATTTCTAACTATGTGGTGTACTATTGTGCGTATTTTGGCCTATAATCTGAAACATATTGTCAAAATACCAGCTGGCTTTTGTGTTAGCCACTAAAGCTGTTTTCCCCAAAGACCGTGCTCCTTTATTTATCTAGGTTAATTATTTTTGTATTTATTGAAAACAAAGAAACACAATACAGAGGAGAGAAAACGGAAGCAACATTGATCTTGTTTGCAGCAGCAATAAAGCCAAGCCTTTTATACTATTGCTCAGGAGAGACAAAAGGATATAGGATCTGCTTTAGAGCTGAGAGGATCTTTAGGGAAAATCTAGTTCATTCACTTCACTTTACAAATCATAGAATTATAGCATCACTGATTTAAATGACCTTGTGGTTGTTCTAGTGCACCCTCCCTTATTTAATAGATGTAAGATCTGAGGTCCAAAGAGGGGGGATGCCTTTATAAAAGTCACATAGTTCTTGGCAGAGGGACCATAGACATTCAAAATGGTACCTCAAGATTGTCACAGATTACACACCCTGCTTGACTCAGACATTCTTTGTCACTCAGCTAGTAGCCCAGATAGCTTCCTAATAGGGGTGAAGTGTCAGGACTTCTTGGAAGCCTCATTGCCATCTAAAGCTATGACTTCCTTTACTTCTCTCAGAAATGCTTTCCTTCCTCCAATTAGCATAAATACATTGAACCCACTGCATTATTAGAAAATGAATGCATCATTATTAGCATCTGTCACCTACATAGCTTGCACAAGGCATGAACCATGATCTCTTCATAGTTACAAGCTAATAGGAAGATAAATTACATATATAGGTAACTAGAATAGAAAATAACATGTGATAAGCCAATGTAAGAGGCACAAAGTATGTGAGGATCAACTCTATGTATTAATGTGTGCCCTGTAGGTCATTTGCTTTTCTCAGCCATAGTAGTAGGCCAAAGAGAACTTTGTCTATTCAATTAGCTCCATACTAGTCTTCTTAACTCCCTTCTAGTCCTATATTTACCCTCTGACTTTATTTATGACCTAAGTCTTTGAGATATTGATAATCTGGAATCAGTTTTGACAGTGGAAGTCTCACCATCCAGACCTCTCTTCTCCAGTACCATGTTGAGAAAGAATCCCAGAAACATCCACAGCTTCAGCCCTGGAATTACTACTTCTTTGGTCCTTTTGTTCATCTGAAAATTTGTTCAAAGAATCTTTATTAAGGGTCTCTTGACCTCAAGAGGATACTACCACAAGGTACATGCTTCAAAATTGTACAGTATATTATTAAAGAGTTTGTTAGTGAATATCTGAAAAGGAAGTTGTCATCACTATGTGCTCAAAAGGCTACATAAGTAACAGGTCATCCAAGAGTAACCAGATTTCATTCTTTGGTGGGATCATCACATCAGTATGTCAGGAGAAATCTTTAGATATAATTTACCTGGATTTAGCAAAATGGTTGTCATCCAAGAAAAATATGAACGAAAAAGAATGTAGGCTAGTCACGTGGTAAAAGCCAATGACCAGCAGGTGGACAGCCATTGCTTTCCAGTGGTATCCTCATTTCCTCCTGATGTTAAGAGGAGCCAAAGAAGCCCCAAAGTACATTGCATGGACCATGATCTTCCCCATCTCTAGCATGAGTGAATTTGTAGAAGGACATGGACACTAGCTTGACATAATGGCCAAGAATGTGCAATTTCTTTACACATCACTGGAAGACATAGCCATATTGATAGGATTACCGATCCATTTGAGTAGTTGGGTATTTTTGAAGAGATGTAGAGTAGACGACAGTACAATAAGGTAGATTCAGAATTGTTTAAATGGTGAGATTAAAGATTAATCAATAATGTTTTGATGGCTACTTAGAATTATCTTATGGAGAATCCCAGACTGAGGGAATTTGAGCTGTGAAAAATGAATACTCTCGGGAAGAAGTGAGTTTCCCTCACTGGAGGTCTTTAAGTAAAAGTTGGGGGCAGGGTCACTCTTCAACTTATAAGGACTCTGAGGTCTCTTACAATTTTGAAGTTCTGTCAATCTGTGAGTCTATTTAAGTGTGAAATAACACTAGAGCCTGACATTTTGGAAGAGAAGGGGAAGAGTCAGCAGATGCTATAGAATTGGCTACAAAAATGAGTTAACTTTTTATAAGATGCATAAAAAGTGCCCAATGATTGACTGACAGAGAGTATTCCTGAATCTCATTCCATGTCCCCTCCATTGCACCCATACCTCTGTTCCACATCCCATTTATTTACAAGACACTTGCATTTCCTCTCTATCGTGTTCTAATACTTCTGGAAGCTCTGCTGTCTAGGGGTACAGAACACAGTATAAGGGCTTTAAGGGGTACCTTTTTCTGAGCTTTCCTGAACCTCATGAAGCAGGACAGATTATTTTCATCTTCAGATCACAGCAAAGAATAATGATAGGGAGTAGAAATTTTGGTTACATTTTGTAGCTTCTTTATCACTTTTTTTTTGCTCAGATGTCCTTCTCCCTCAGGCATTATCCATCAAAGTCCTGCTTTTCCCAATCATGAAGCCAGCTGTAGGTACTGATCTCTATTTGGAAGGGGGGCAGAGAAAGGAGTTACTACTCTGTTCTCCTGCCTTTCACTTTCATTCAATTCAATTAAATATTTAATGAGTGACTTCTATGTACAAGATGTTAGAAACCAAGACAAAATAAAAACAATACATTCTGTCAAATAGTATATTCTAGAGGAGGGATATAATTTGTACATTGGTGGGTAACTATTAGTGAATTTAAGGTGGAAGGAAGGGCACTAAGTGTTGAAGAGAACAGAGACAACTTCATGGAGGAGGTGCCAACTGACAGTGAGATAAAGTATTTGGAGAGGTGTAGTTGAATTTGGAGCCATGGGAATAGAGTCTGAGTAGGACATAGTGAGTGAGATGGAGGAGAGAGGCATGATTTGTTCATATACACAGAGGTAGGAGAAGAATCATAGAAAGACCACTAACAATGGCATCAGAGGGCCTGAATTCAAATCTTCAGATGCAAGATAGAGTGGAGTGGAGAGATGGTTCTGAAAGTAAGGACAGAATTTTCAAGTTCCTCACAATGTACATCTTTATAGAATGGCCTGGATATTTGTTGTGGTCTCTGTTAGACTGCTATGGAGCAGGAGAATTGTAGCTGTTTCTTTCAGATTAGTGTCTTCTAGACCCTTGTGTGCTATGGTTTAAGGCACTAGGGACCTACACAGAGAAATAATTTCTTAAGATACTAACCTACCTTAACATTTCTTTCTGTGATAAAATAAAAAAGCCTTTATGTCCTTAAAAGGGAAGTATTCCATTTTAAATACAAGCAAAGCAGTTCATTTGGATGTAGATATTAAGTTCTCAGCAGCAAAACCAGACTATAGGAAGAATTGAACAGGAATGGGAGGATTTTGTTGATTTTCCAGTGGAGACAATATGTGAGTTCAAATTCTATATCTGCTACTTGCTGCTTTTGAGGCTTTGGATAAATTATCTAACTATGGTCCGCAGAGTCGTTATCTACAAAAAAAAAAGTGTTAAGCAACCTCTAAAGTAGATTCTGGGCAGCTAGGTGGCCCGGTGGATAGAGAGCTGGGCCTGGAGTCATGAGGAGCAGAGTTCAAATCTGGTCTTTCTGTGACCTTGGGCAAGTCATATAGCCCTGTTTGCCTCAGTTTCCTGATCTGCAAAATGAGCTGGGGAAGACATTGCAAACCACTCCTGTATCTCCCCCAGTGGGGGAGCCAAGATGGTGACTGGAAAGCAGGGATTTGCCTAGTGTTCTCCCCCAGGACCCTCCAAATACTGATAAAAATGGCTCTGAACAAATTCTAGAAGAGCAGAACCCACAAAATAGTGGAGGGACCCCAGCCAAGGACAGCCTGGATGGTCACTGCGTAAGGCATATCATGCATGGAGCTGGGAGTAGAGCAGAGCAGAGCCCGGAGTGGTCTGGGCCCACACCAACCAAACTGGGAGCCATGCGGAACAAGCCCTAGTGCTCTGAATCAATGAGCTGTGGCAGTTACCAGACTTCTCAACCCACAAACACCAAAGACAACATAGAAGGTTAGTGGGAAAAGCTGCGGGGGACAGAGTGAAAGTAGTTTGCATTTCAGCCATTGCCCTGGGGGCAGTGGAGGTGGTGCAGCTACAGAACTACAGCTATACTTGCTTCTGGCCCCAGGCCTACCTGGTGGGAGGAATTAAGTGGTGGATAAGAGCAGGAGTGTACAGCCTGCTTAAGACCTGAGTCAGGTCTGGGATGGCAGCTCTTGGGGGAGGAGGAGCACTGGTGTGGCAGAGCTTGCTGTGAGAAATAGCTCTGAAAACAACAGTGGATCCCCTCAAGCTTGGAACAAAGTATTCTCTACTCTACAAGCAATCATACCCCGACGAAAAACTCAAGGGTCAAGTAGTTGGCTGGGAACATGGCCGGGCAGCAAAAACGGACTCAGACTTTGGAATCTTTCTTTGGTGACAAAGAATACCAAAACATACCGCCAGAAGAAGTCAACAAAGCCAAAGAGCCTACATCAAAAGCCTCCAAGAAAAACATGAACTGGTCTCAGGCCATGGAAGAGCTCAAAAAGGATTGGGAAAAGCAAGTTCGAGAAGTAGAGGAAAAACTGGGACAAGAAATTAGGATGATGGGAGAAAACCATGAAAAACAAGTCAATGACTTGCTAAAGGAGATCCCCCAAAATACTGAAGAAAACAGCACCTTAAAAATAGACTAACTCAAATGGGAAAAGAACTCTGAAAAGCCAATGAGGAGAAGAATGTCTTGAAAGGCAGAATTAGCTGGATGGAAAAGGAGGTCCAAAACACCACTGAAGAAAATACTACCTTAAAAATTAGATTGGAGCAAGTGGAAGGTAGTGAGTTGATGAGAAATCATGATATTATAAAACAGAACCAAAGGAATGAAAAAATGGAAGACAATGTGAAATATCTCATTGGAAAAACCACTGACCTGGAAAATAGATCCAGGAGAGATAATTTAAAAATTATTGCACTACCTGAAAGCTATGATCAAAAAAGAGCCTAAATATCATCTTTAAAGAAATTATCAAGGAGAACTGCCCTGATATTCTAGAACCAGAGGGTAAAACAGAAATTGAAAGAATCCATCAATCACTTCTTGAAAAAGATCCCGAAAAGAAAACTCCTAGGAATATTGTCACCAAATTCCAGAGCTCCCAGATCAAGGAGAAAATACTACAAGAAGCCAGAAAGAAACAATTTGAGTATTGTGGAAACACAATCAGAATAACTCAAGATCTAGCAACTTCTACATTAAGAGATCAAAGGGCTTGGAATATGATGTTGTGGAGGTCAATGGAGCTAGGATTAAAACCAAGAATCACCTACCCAGCAAAACTGAGTATCATGCTCCAAGGCAAAATATGGATTTTCAATAAAACAGAACATTTTCAAGCTTTCTCAGTGAAAAGACCAGAGCTGAATAGAAAATTTGACTTTCAAACACAAGAATCAAGAGAAGAATGAAAAGGTAAACAAGAAAGAAAAATCACAAGGGACTTACTAAAATTGAACTGTTTTGTTTACATTTCTACATGGAAAGATGATGTGTATAATTCATCATGAGACCTCAGTATTAGGGTTGCTGAAGGGAATATACATATTTGTGTGTGTGTGTGTGTGTATATATATACATACACATACACATATATATGTATATATATATATGCATTTATGTATATACAGGGGGTGGGCACAAGGTGAGTTGAATATGAAGGGATGATTTCTAACAAAATAAAATCAAACTAAGGGATGAGAGAAGAATATATTGAGAGAGGGAGAAAGGGAGAGATAGAATGGGGTAAATTATCTCTCATAAAAATGGCAAGAAATGGTAGTTCTGTTAGGAGGGAAGAGGTGGCAGGTGAGGGGGAATAAGTGAATTTTTCTCTCGTAGGATTTGACCTGAGGAGGGAATAACATACAAACTCAATTTTCTATCTTACCCCATAGGAAAGAAGGAGGAAGGAGATAAAAAGAGGGGGTGATGGAAGGGAGGGCAGATGGGGGAGGAGGTAATGAAAAATGACACTTTTGAAAAGGGACAGAGTTCAGGGAGAAAATTGAACAAAGGGGGACAGGATAGGAAGGAGCAAAATATAGTTAATCTTTCACAACATGAGTATTGTGGAAGGGTTTTGCATAACGATACACATGTGGCCTATGTTGAATTGCTTGCCTTCTTAGGGAGGGTGGGTGGGGAGGGAAAAAGGGAGAGAGTTTGTAGCTCAAAGTTTTAAAAGAAAATGTTTAAAAAAAGTTTTTGCATCCAACTAGGAAATAAGATATACAGTCAATGAGGCATAGAAATCTATCTTGCTGTACAAAAAAGTAAGCAAAAAGGGGATGAAGGGGAGTGGGATGACAGAAGGGAGGGCTGCCTAGGGAACGGGGCAATCAGAATACATGCCATCTTGGAGTGGGGAGGAGGGTAGAAATGGAGAGAAAATTTGTAATTCAAACTCTTGTGAAAAGTAATGCTGAGAACTAAACATATTAAATAAATAAATAATGATTTAAACTCAAAGGAAAAAAAAAACGAAAAAAAGAAAACCACCACTGGGGTCACAAAGAATTAGACATGACTGAACAAGAACAAAACTTGATTCCATCTCTAAACCATGTGATACTCTTTCTATATGTATTTATCATTGCTTGATGTGTCTATCTGAGCTCTTTGATTCCTTCCAAATATCAAAGATAAGGGGGAAAAAAGTAATGAAAGTAGAAGGAAAAGTGCACTTAATAGGCCTTCCTTAATGCAATTTAAATCAAACCACAGGAGCATTGAAGGTCACATTTACTGCATCCTAAGCCATCTGCAGTCACCTGATCTCTATTTTGCCACTGGACCGAAATGGCTCCAGAGGAAAGAGTCAGACTGGTGACTTTGCATAGCTCTCTTTCACTTAAATCCAATTAATTTGCAAGTCATGTCATCACTTCCCTGATGATGGTCCTCTTAGAGAACAATGGACAAACAACAACAGCTGTGGGCCCTTAGAATCTTGTAGGTTTGTAGTCTGAAAGGCATTTCTATCATTTTTCTTTGTCTCTATTAAGCCAGGCCTTAAATGCCTACTTTGATATCCACTTTATTTCTTTTTTTAATACACCTCCAACTTTTTTCTTGCTAACTCCACTGCCTCTGGAAAGCACCTTTGACTTCCAGCATCAACTAGGCATTATAGTAGAGTTTTGGACCAGGAGACAGGAAGACCTGAGTTTCAGTCCTGACTCAAATATTAACTAGTTCTGTGACCTCGTACAGGTCATAGCTATTGCCTGCCTTAACTTTTTTAATTTCTTTTTTGTTTGTTTTATATCTGTAAAAAGAGGATAATAATAGCATTTGACTTTACAGGGTGGTTGTGGACATGAAACTTAGTGTAAGCCACTTCACAAACCATAAATTGTTACAAAACATAAGATGATTATATTATATAATAGTATGTTACATACTATTATTATTCATCCCTCTCAAAAAGTTCCAGGTGAGATTTCTAATGAGCCTTATTCTCCCAAGCTTCCCCTTCTCTCAAGCATGATTTTCCCTTTGTGTTACCATTGTCTTTGCCAGCGAATTAGTTCATCAGCTTTCTCTTATACATTCTCCCATGCTTGGGCTCCAGCCAAACTAGACACCTCCTCACCCTCTTAGCAGGCCAGTGCTTTCTCTTTTATAAAGTATATTCCATATCAAGATGGATCACCCACTTTTAGTCTATAGGATGAAAATATCAGACTGTTATGTTGGTAAGAAGGAATAACTCTTCTTTCCTCATCTAATGAACAATTTGATGCCACAGAATTGGCTAGTGATAGTGATAATAATGATTATATGTCTTTCTGTGTGTATGTACATATATGTATGTATGTATGTATATATATATATATACATACATAGATATTTCATTTTTACTAGGTTTTGAGACAAGTTTTCACATCCTTGAGGATTCCTTATTCCAGTAGCCTAAGCTCCTGAGGAGTGTAAGTACATTGTCTACCCAATTAAAAAAATAGTGGGCAGACACCCTTTTAAGCACATAATTTAAGAGCTCAAGAATTGGTAATCAAAATAAAATAGCTCCATATTTCATATAAACTTGGAAATTAATTAATAGAAAAAATTGGATAAGATGTATCAGGTTTCTCCTATGTGTCTAATATGATGTTAGGTAGTCCATTTGGTTAACAGCTGCCCTAATTTACTTAATATTGCTTTGGAGTGATAAATATCACAATTAGTCCTAAAGAAGGGAATTAAGATCTGTATTTATTCAAAGAGCTTGCAAATGAATTAACAGTCACTACTTCTCATCATTTCCCCTAAGCAATGCAAATTAGTATAACCAGCCTTTCTCTTTAGCAAATGAATAGATTTGGTTTCAGTTCAATTTGGCTCAAAAAGTATTGACTAAGTGCCACCACCAGCAGGATACTGGGCTAGGTAGGCTCTGTAGGAGAGGCAAAGGTGAGAGGTACAAAGTCATTATCCTCATTTAGCTTTGGTTAAATAGACCAAATACAATGTTAAGGAATGAAATAGATCTGGAGATGCAAATGACCTTATAACTCATCTGACAGTTGAGTGAACTGAGGACCATAAAGACTAATATCCAAGGTCATGGAGTCCATAAGTGACAAAGCCAATATCTGAACCCAGTCCTCTAACTATGAGCTCCATTGTTCCATACTGCCTGTCTTGAAAATTTCCATAAAGAAATGCAAAATGGCATCACAGAATCACAGTATTGTAGAATTGAAAAGCGCTTTAAAGGCTCTCATGTCTTAATTATACTGGAATAAAGGTCCCCTTTAGACCATATCCAACCAATGGCCATCCTGCATTTGTTTGAAGATCCCAATGAGGGGGAAGCTGCTGCTCCTGGAGATAGCCCATTCTGACTTGGGATAGTCCTAATTGCTAGGAAGTGTTTCCTGGCATCATGTTTAAACTTTCCCTTGTTAGTTTCCAGCCATTGTTTCTAATTTTCCCCTCCAGAGCCAAGCAACACAAGTCCATCCTTTGTCATGTGAGACAAGTTTTCCAATACTTGGTTACGGATGTCATATGCCCATGCATAGGAGGAAAGGCCATTACAAACTAGAAGACTCTAAAGAAGATTTTAATGGATGGAAGAAAAGGCAGCAGGCAAAAAAGAGGAAGAAAGTATTAGTCCTAGGAATGAATGTGACTTCCTTAAAACAACAGTTCTGAAATTGTGATCTGTGAACCCCTAGCAGGCTTTGATGCCCTGCCAAGGGGTTCATGTTGTCAAATCTATTTTCATAATAATGAGATGCTATTTGCCTATTAATATACTCTTCCCTTATAAAATATCTTTGGGACACTGGATTAATTTCATATACTCAACCAAAACAATATATAAAAACTGATTGATTGCAAAAGCAGGTATGAGAATACAGCTACTTTCTATTGTCAGAAATTATAGAGATTTACAAAAAACAATATAACTCTTATCACCATTTGCTTTTGTTTGGAAAATATGGTTATCCCCCCTAAAAAAGTTATATTGATGTATAATAGATTTATTGTTTTAAAATGAACTAATAAATAAATATTTTAAAATATAACCATTATAATATCTAATATTGTAAATATTGATAGAAATGACCTACACGAATGAAAGCTTTTGGGGATCCCTTATTGGGGATCCCTTATAAAAGTGTAAAATGTTCCTGAGATCAAATAGTTTGAAAACTGCTACCTTAGAGTCAGAAAATGAGAAGGTAAGTTTGGGCAAAAGTGAATAGAACTCTCTAAAACTATGGACTTGTAAGGATCTTTCAGTAGGTAGTAGGAACAAAGATTTTGTAGCATCAAAATATGTTAAAACAAAAGCCCTTAGGTGTCTCCTAATCATAGGACCATGGCAGCTAGAGCTGAAAGATCCTAGAGATCCAAGATTTAGGGATGAGAAGGACCTCATTAGTCATATAATGCAATATCTCTTTTTTCAGATATGGAAACCAAGGCTCTGGCCAAAAGTTGAAATGAGTTACACAACTTGTATTGGTATTTTCCGATTCCAAATATAGAGTTTTTAGTCAGTTGGTTGGCTTTTCATTATGCTATCTATACAGTAGATAAGACTGGAAAGGTATAGCAGTACCAGGTTGAGGAGGGCCTTTGAATGCTAGAAGAGTTTTGTCCCACAGGTAAACATAATGTAGTAGAAGTATTCAAAAAGATTTGCTTGTATTGGTTCTTCATTATACTAGGCACTATACAGACCAAGTAAGACAGACAGTCTCTGTTCTCTAATTATAAGATAACAGTAATAATAACTAAAATTTTATATAGTACTTACTATATAACAGGACAATATGCTCAGTCCTTTACAACTCTTATATCATTTGATTTTCACAACAATCTTGGTAAGTACTATTATTATCCCCATTTTACAGATGAAAAAGCCAAGGCAAAATATGTTAAGCAGTTGTCCATGGTCATATAAGTACTAAATGTCCGAAGGCAGATTTGACCTCTGGTCTTCCCCCTCAGAACTTATTCACTGAAGCCCCTGACCTTTAAGAGGTCACTCTGAAGAATTTCAATCTAAACAATCTTTTACTCTTGCTAATAAATATGTCCCTTTGGCTGAATAGATAATTGACTTAAACAAATTACTGCCACAGGAGCCAAGGTGCCTGGTACCTGGAAGAGCAATAAGAACCAGCTATGACTCAGTATTCATCTTTTTCTAACTGAGTTTTAATCATTACACACTGTTAGAATTCACATCTGTTTATGACATAATGCCTTGGGTCACCTGGGCTCTGTCAGAATGAAGGTGAAATGACCACATCCCCAATTACAGCATGTTTTACTAACCAATTTTATAGACTAGACATTTCCCTTGGACAGAGAGGAATTCCTCCCACACATGAAGATTAGCTGGACTTGGTACGCCAGCTGCAAATTCTGGTAGGTTGCATCCAGCCTGCTCTTTCTGACCATGCCAAATACTAGGAGCTGGAATGGTGTTGGTTGGAACCCATGATATTTGTGAAATCTTTCTTCTTTCTCTTCTCTTTTTGGTGTTGGGTGCAGTATGTCGGGTGAGATATTAGGTAAACCCAGGGCTGTAGCAGCTGCTGACATCCTGCTCTAAGGACAGGAGGCAGAGCTTGTTTAATTGATAAAATGCAGACAGACAGTCCTAGACGGGATCAGATAGCAGTGCTTCATCAGGGTGCATGCTCTGTGTGTGGGCTCAAAAGCAATCAGATGTATGGCTCAGACAAGCATCAAGTCAACAAGTCAAGTCAACAAGTATTTTTAAGAGAGAGAGAGAAAGAAAGAAAGAAAGAAAGAAAGAAAGAAAGAAAGAAAGAAAGGAAAGAAGGAAGAAAGAAAGAAAAAAAGAAAGGAAGGAAGGAAGGAAAGAAGGAAGGAAAGAAGGAAGGAAGGAAGGAAGAAAGGAAGGAAGAAAGGAAGGAAGGAAAGAAAAAGAGAAAGAAAGTCACAAAAATAAGGAAGAAAGGAAAGGAGAAAGGAAGGAAGGAAGGAAGGAAGGAAGGAAGGAAGGAAGGAAGGAAGGAAGGAAGGAAGGAAGGAAAGAAGGAAGGAAGGAAAGTAGGAAGGAAGGAAGGAAGGAAGGAAGGAAGGAAGAAAGGCAGGAAAGAAGAAAGAAAAGAAGGAAAGAAAATCCTAAGTGTTTGCTTTTAAGGCACTCATAGTCTAATGGAAGAGTTAACACATAAACAGCTATGTATAAATTATATATATATATATATATACATGTATACATGTATATATATATATAATATATAGACAGGATAAGTTGTAGTTAATCAGAGAGAAGGCACTAGACTAGATTAATAATAACTAACAATAATAGCTAGCATTTACATACAGTATTGAAGTTTATAAAGAGCTTTACATAGGTTAATTCATTTGATCCTAACAAAATGTAGGAAACCTTTGGGGACCAGTAACAACACCCCAATCCAGAGTACACCAAGTTCTTGTAAAAACAAGTTTCTTTGCTCTAATAAAATCACTATTATAGTTTCCATTTGCAGTATATTATCTGGGAGGAAAACAATTGAAAACCAGTAGCAAAATCATGTCAGAGATTAATCAATAGTATCTGAAACTATCAGGAAAGTATAACCTGATAAAAAGGACATGGCCTTGGGGCCAGGTAGAGCAGTGGGTAGTTTCAGGGCTAGGCATTCACTAAGGGGGTACAACAAAACAAACGAACAACAACAATAAAGGTAGCTAGGTGACAAGGTGGAGGGAATACCAAGCTTAGAGACAAGTGGACCAGAGTTCAAATCTGGCCTCAGACACTTATTAGCTGTGTGACTCTGCACAAGTCACTGAACCCTGTTTGCCTCAGTTTCCTCATCTGTAAAATGAGCTAGAAAAGGAAATGGCAAATCACTCCAGTATCTTTGCAAAGAAAACCCCAAATGGAGTCACAAACAATCAGACACAATGGAAACAACCGAATAACAAGGGAGTATGAAATTCAGTGGAAATCTAATGTGTGTCGCTCCCCCAGTATATATGAACAGAAAAAAAAGAAAGGTTGAAACAAGCCCCAGGGGAAGATGTGAAGAGATTATTGAGAAAAAAAAATAAGAAAAAAAAGAGAATTAGAGTCTCTCCTAGGGGTGTTGATGAAGAGATCATTTGTTGTCCCAATGATTTGACCATGTAGGTCATTCTCATTCCACCCCCCCCAAGTATTAAACATCATCCCTCAAGCCCTACCCTTCATATTTCCTACCTGAGTCATTGCCCATCCACCTGAGGCATGGGCCTGGCTTGCTAATGTCAAGTCAATTCTATTTCCTGGCTTTGTCATGCTCTTATTGGCATAAAATATTAGAATGTTAGAGCTGGAAGGGAGCTTTGTGATCATTCAGTCCACCCACTCATTTTCCAGATCACGAAACTGAGGCCCAGTGAGATGAAGCGATTTGCCCAAGGTTACATTGCTGGCTAATCTAATAATACCTCATTTGGCTGCTTATTCCTCATCAGAAAAATTCTAAGGGTTGCTGTCAGGTTGGATTTACATGATGGCAAACAAATGCTTCAGCTGCCAAGGACTGAGCAGGGCTATATAGATGGGGGTGGGTGGGTAGTGGCCAAGCTATAGGTGTGGTGCAAGGGGCATCCTGGGAGTCCCACGACTCAGTTCTCCCACTGACTATCGCTGTAACCTTGAACCAGCCAGTTATTCAAGTTCATTTCTAGCTAGTTAGAGATCTTTTTCTTATTTTTAAAATGAGGCATTAAATCATCACCTGGCACTAATTCCATTGTTGTTGGTTTTTCTGCTTTGTCTGGTCTGAATTGAAGCAGGCATTTGTACTATTGGAAGATACACTTTCAACACTTCTCGCAAGCATCACTTCCTATGCACAGCCTTTCATGATTCTCCAGAAGCTACTGAGATTGCATAAGATAAGCAAATGTTATCACTTATGTAAAGTGCTTTTCCATCCTTCAAACCCATGATATAAATGCTAACTAAAATAATAATGGTAATAATAACCATCTTCCTTCTCAAAGCCTCTTGTATTTGTTTTAGCAAGATTGAGATTGATAGTCTGTATTCTGTATGTGGGTGTATATACGTGTGTGTGTGTGTGTGTGTGTGTGTGTGTGTGTGTGTGTGATGTAAATGATGTCCTTCCCCTCTTTTCCAGTAGAAAGTTCCCTGGAAGCTGGGATTGTTCCCTTTTTGTTTATTTGTACCCAGTTTCCAGCACAATATCAAACACATAATAATACTTTAATAAATGTTTGTTGATTGACTTTCTTCACAGGATATCTCTGCACTAGTTGCAAAGCAATGTCAAAAATTTGGAACTCAAAATTTGAATAAAAGAACATTAAAATTGTGTTTACATGTAATTGGGAAAATGTTGAATTACAAAGGTTACAAAAGAGAAAGAAAGAAAGAAAGAAAGAAAGAAAGAAAGAAAGAAAGAAAGAAAGAAAGAAAGAAAGAAAGGAAAGAAAGAAAAAAGGAAGGAAGGAAGGAAGGAAAAAGGAAGGAGGGAAGGAAGGAAGGAAGGAAGGAAGGAAGGAAGGAAGGAAGGAAGGAAGGAAGGAAGGAAGGAAGAAAGGAAGGAAGGAAGGAAGACCTGAAGACCTCTCCCTCTAGGCACTCAGATAAAGGTGCTATTTGAGGATTAAACTAATGGGGCAAGAAATATAAAATGAAAAAGGTAGAAAGTGAAAAAGGGATAGATGTACAACAAACACTCAACACTTGGGGACATGACAGTGTCCCTGAAGGAGAAAGTCAAGACTCAGTTGATATTTTTGTGAGCGAAGCTAAAAATGGAAACCGATGCATTTTCAGAAGCTTAATAGGCTAAAATGGATTCTAATAGCAGAAGAATCACTCCATTTTTCTTCCTCCTCCACCTCACCACTTCCTATCCCCAAGATCTATACTTTAATTTGCACTCAGAGTCTATCAGTTATTTCTTTGGAGATGGATAATATTTTGCATCATGAGTCCTTTGATATTGGTTTAAATCATTGTATTGGTTAGAGTATCGAAGTCTTTCATAGTTAATCATCATTATAATATTGCTGTTACTGTGTATAATGTTCTCCTGCTTCTGCCCACTTCACTCTGTATCAGTTCATAGAAGTCTTATGAGGATTTTTCTGAAACTATCCTGTTCATCATTTGTTATAATATAACATCATTCCAACATAATCATATACCTCAACTTATTAAGTCAATTCCCCAGTTTATGGACATGTATTCAATTTTCAATTGTTTACCACCACAAAAAAGTTATTATAAATATTTTTGTACATATAGATCCTTTACCTTTTTCCTTGATTTTTTTTGGGAGGGGATATACACTTAGTAGTGATATTGCTAAGTCAAAGGGTATTCATAGTTTTATAGCCACTTGGGCACAGTTCCAAATTGGTTTTCAGAATGGTTGAACCAGATCATGGCTCCACCAACAGTATATTAGTGTATCTATTTTTTCCACATCCCTCCATCATTTGTCATTCTCCTTTTCTATCATGTCATCCAATTTGATTGCTGTGAGGTGGTACCTCAGAGTTGTTTTAATTTGCATTTCTGTAATTACTAGTGATTTAGAGAATTATTTTTTCTTATTAATATTGATAGCTTTAATTTCTTCCTCTGAAAACTGGCTGTTCATATCCTTCGACTATTTATTAATTTGGGATAGGCTCTTAGTTTCTTTGTACACATTTGACTCAGTTCCCTAAATATTTAGGAAAAGAGGCCTTTATCAGAGAAAACCCATTTTTCCCCAGTTTTCTGCTTTTCCTTCATTTCCAATTGCATTGTTTTTGTTTGTGCAAAAACTCTTCTTATGAAATTTCACATAATCATAATTAGCCAATTTTATCTCTTGTAAACCAGTTTGGTCATAAACACTTTCCCTATCCATAGACCTGATAGGCAGTTTCTTCCATGGTCTCCTAATTTGTTTATCATATCACCACTTGACTAATTCTAATTTTTACGGAATTATTTTCATAACTTAGACTTTGTACTTCTTTTTTCCATCTGACTGATTCTGCTTTTTAAGAAATTATTATTTTCATTATTTTTGTACCTATTTTACCAAGCTCTTTATTCTCTTTTCATAATTTTCTTACATAGCTCTCACCTCTTTCCTCAATTTTGCCTCTATCATTATTTGATTTTTATTTTATTTTGCTTTCTTTTATCTCTTTCTTTAGTGCTTTGAGGAATTCCTTTTGGGCTTGTGTGCAATTTGCATTTTTCTTTGAGGCTTTGTCTGTAGATATTTTCACATGCCGTTTTCTTCTAAGTTTGTGTCTTGATCTTCTCTGTCACCATGGTAGCTTTTTATGCTCAAGTTCTTTTTTTTTCTTGTTTGCTCAATTTTCCTTCCTATTTCTTGACTTTGAACTATATGTTAAAGTTGGGATAGGTTTTTTCACAACTATTGTTTTCAAAGCTAATTGTGGGGGTCCATAAGTTTTTAGTACTTCCAAGGTGAATGGGGAAGAGGTATACTCACTGCTTTCTTGGTCTGTGTTCTGATCCCTACCCAGGAAGGGCCTTTGCTGACCTTTAGCCACAAATGCTACAACGCCTCTCTGCCTGGGAACTGGGACCAGGCACCCTGTACTTTTGTGACTGCAAGGACTCCTCTCTAACCTAGCAATGCAACTACGAACTGGGTAATGGGCAATGCTGTTGTTAAATGGTGCCCTGGTCCACACCCATTGCCTAGATAGGGGCCCCCTATAATCTCTTTTTCTGTCCGGTTGTCCAATCACCTTCTCATCTCTGGGTGGAGAAAGCTCCTGGAACTTTTTCCATGTCATCTTCTGCTGTGCTATGCTCTGACCAGCTCCCATCCACTGTCACAGATTTCTCCTTATGAACTACTAAGTTGTCATGGGCTGGAAAAATGTCTCACCTTGACCTTTTGTTGGCTATGCCATTCCAGAATTAGATTCGATGCTTATTTTAAAGTTGTTTGGAAGGGAACTTTGAGATAGTTCAGCAGGAATTCTTCCTTTACTCCTCCATCACCTTCCCTGGATTTTATTTCAAGCAAATTGGAGGTAGGGGTAATTTCTGGGGAAGTTCCATGTGGTTAGCATGCCCCCCGCCAAGAATCTGGCATGAAAAACAGGAATGGAAGGACAGTGTTTTCTCCTTTTGTCCCCTCTTAGGAAGAGGAAAGAGATTATGGAATCTTCTCTCCATATAATTGAAGTTTTTCAGTGAGCCTTAGTAGGGTGCACATGGTTAGTTTAAACACATTCAAATTGACAGTCTGTATTGAGCTAAGAATGTGTTTCCCTCTGTTTTGGTTAAAAACAAATTTAAAAGGGGTTGTACCATGCTATGAGAACATTCCTACGGTGGAGTAAACAAATGTTATTGCCTTCACTTAGAGAGACTTGTCCAATTAAGTTGATTATAGTGATCATAGAGATATATCCTGAATGCACAAGAAAGTAGTAATGTTCCGATTTGTTATATAATATTTATAGACTCTGTGGTACTATTTCAGACAAATTAAAATATACACTCTTGCATTCCCATAAACCAGGAGAGTGCATACTCATGTTTGTTAAAAAACAAGAGACAGCTCAAGCAAATTCCCTGACATTTCTGCTGATCAGACCCTTCCCTGAGATATGGGAGACTCCTGCTATAAACTGCTAGGGTAAACAAGAGGAAGGCAGCTAGTTGTAATAACTCAGAAAGAAAACCCAAAGTATCCCTTCTGTGTCTGCTTAGATTTAACCAACAGAATTCTTTCACCCTCCCCACCTTCCCCCTGCCCAAAGTGGAGCATCTTAAGGAAGGGTCTATAGCACTGCATTGAGATGATTTAATTCTTCTTCTGCCTGGATTTTTTCACCAAGCATATTCTTTATATCTAGAAGGATTGTGCTTGTTTTAAAATAATAAGAAAACAGATCCAAAACCCACTGACGTTTAAAATAGATTTCAGTTGAGAGCCAATAGATTCATTCAGTTAACATGTGAATGGTCAAAAGTAAAACAGATTAAACTTTCGGTTACATTTTCACAACCATAGTGATGGGGCAAGAGGATTCTGTGTATGTCACACATACACAAAAATGGGGGAAATAATTTCCTATACATTTAGCCTTTTAACACCAGAATCAAGTCAATTGTATCACTTATCTCATTAATTATCCTATCATAGTCATGAGGAATAGTATAGATTGACAGACCTTGGCTAGGCAAACAATATTCATGATCATGGATATAAACGACTTGCTTTCTAGAAGTCACAAACAGACTGGAGATTGGGTACAGATGTAATCAATAAGAATAATAATCATGGGAATATTACCTAGTATTTAATAGCATCTGGTGTGTTCCAGGCGCACGCACACACACACCTATATTTGTATATATGCATGTGTGCATATATCTATATACATAAAATTTATATACATATGTATGTACATTTGTGTGTGTATGCTCATTTGATCCTCACAACAACCATGGAAAGCAGGTACTACTATTATCCTTAATTTACAGATGAGGAAACTGAGGCATACAGAGATTAAGTGACATGTCCAAGGTAGAACAACTAGTAAGTGTCTGAGGAGGTATTTGATCTCAGGTTTTACCTTTGTCTCTAGGACTCTATCTGTTGTACCACCTAACTTGCCGAATCAGGGAAGCCTTTGAGGAGGAGGCAAATATTTGTGTTGACAAATATATAAAGTGTCATACTCTGACTATTTAGGCGAAATTTGGAGGGACAGGAATTTCTCAGAGATTTGGAAGACCTTCCAGACCAGCAATCTAAGTGTAACCTCTGTCCCCAAACCCATTGGAAATTTTTTATTGGTTTTTATTGGTGGAGAAGACCACACTCTACATGAGGGGTGGGGCAGAGTTGTTAAGAGTCAGGGAGCTTCAGTTCTCAAGAGTCCCCTCTTTAGGATTGATCACACACACTTCAAATCCAGTCAGCTCCCAGCTTGAAGAGAAAAGATCGAAGAGCCAACCACACCTTAGGTTGGGGAAGGATGGTTATTGTTTTTGTTAATCCTTCATTCTTGAAAAGGACCATGACCTCAAGAAGGTGTTGTGGGAGGAAATACAGGATTACAGGAGCTAGCAGTCTACATCATGTTCCTATTCCTGGATTTCTACTCTAGAGGCTTCAGGGAGTCCTTGGGTGAGATCCTGGACCTTCCATCTTGCTTGAGCTGAGTTATCCTGCTTCCAATGGGAGGGCTCCTTCACGCTGTATTGTCTGGCATATTTCCTCCTTGGCATACCTTTTCTGATTTCTGTTTTGCTGTCATCTGGACAATGGATTTCTTTGCTATTTTCTATGTGTTCAATGTGGGACTGGTATTAGGTGGAGAAGGGGTCAAGCCTTAGATATAGAGCTCAGGGTCCTTCCTTCCCTGTCAAATGATATAGTGATCCAAAGCTAGCCTGAACCTGATCATATACCCTAGACAAATAACATTAAAGGGAGCACATACATATAGAGGAGCCTGATAGCTCCTCTCTCTAAGGAAAACAGAGTGACCTCTGGCCCCAACTTCCTGTTTCCTGTCCTTGCATGAAAGTCACCCTAGAAGGAGGGTCAGGGGAGAAGAGGCTAGAAACATCTCTTCTGCCTCCCTTAGAGCCACATGTAAGGACAATGTTCTAGCCACACGTGGAGCTTACTGAACTAGAAGGATATCTATCTGCTCTTTTAAATATGGTTTGTCCAGGGTATATGATTGAGTTCAATATACGTATACATATGCATACATATACACATATATAAATATACCTGGCCTCATACATATATACATGTATACACACATATATACATACACACATCTATACATATACACATATATACATATATATGTATGAATGTGTGTGTATATGCACACCTTTATATACCTATGTATACATTCACACACAAATACATTTTATATATGTGGCATCTTATATATTTGGCATAGTAAACCCTTGAGGACAAGAATTATTTTTCTTTTGTCGTTGTATCTCTAGCAAGCCTTTGGAGTCCACCTTTCCCCCAACTTTCACCTGTCGCTCCAAAAGCAGATAAGCAGCCCTGGAAAGGACCTTACAAGTCACCACAACATAGGTGCTAGTCCTCCTAGAACACCTCATATAACCAAGGTGTGTATGCATGAACAACATATATGTATGTGTGCATGAAAAACTTAATAATTATGTTCACAGATGTATATAGTATGTATGTGTACGTACATATATGTATAGTGTATATGTATATGACTTGTAGGGATAGCGTCCTTTGATAGGCTGCTGGCATCTTTAAAACTGATGAGCCCATGCCTGTCTCTTCTTTACCACTGCTCTCTATCTACTCCATCCAGAGGGTGAGGATCTTTAATAGCAATTTAGATTTAAAAATCTTTCCCACCCCTTAATAGGCCATGTGACCTGTTTACATCACAGGAAGCCTAAGTTACATGTGGTGGGAGGAGCTTCCTGATAGGAAAAGGAAGTTATGTCACAGAAAATGCTGAGAGAGAGAAAGAGCTATGGCTGCTGGTGCCTGCTAATGGCTGCCCTTGTGATTGTTAGAACTGAACCAGCTGACTTACCTGTATTGTGAGTTTGTGTTCTGGAGATCCCAGCAGGGGGTCGGGGAGGTTTTGGGATGGTGAGTTTCCAGTCTGTGATATGGTGTTTTAAGTCCCTTGCTCTTGTGATAAAGTGGGCTGACTGGCTTTGGAAGCTGAACATTTGGTTATGGGATATGGTTTTCTGGTGTCTACTGCTACCTTCTTTATGGAGAGTCTCTCATACTCTGCGATACAGAACTATATAGGCATTTTGACAATTATCATCTACATTGTTATTATTGCCTTATTGTTACAGGATCTCAGGTCTGCCTCAGTGAGGAAGCCATGCATTGGGGCAGTAGAGGTGAATGACCAGAACTGTTCTTTCCCCTCAGCTCCAGAAACGGGCTTAGGGCTGTTTCTGTTCTGTGTTGCTTGTCCTCAATTTCAGGGGTGTGAGGTGATTCTTATGGAAACTAGGAGTTTGAGCCATGGAAACCTTGGAGTTAGGATTGAAGGTAAATGGTAAAGCCAGACAGCCTGGCATGGAGGCCCTGAGAAACTATTGTGCCTAGGACTCAAGCCTGAACCAGGTTTTGAACTTAGAACTCTGACTGTGCTATGTAGCAACTGAAATAAGCTAGAAACCAAATTCCCTTCTTTTCCCCAGTATTAAGGTTTAAGTGATGGGGGTATTATGCTTCCCACTTGTTGAGGAGTAAGTCTGTGTATTCATGATTACACCTTTCTAAGATTATACTTTCTGACTCTTAGTGGCCGATGGAATTGGAGTGCAGAGACATAGCCTCTGTATATACAACCTCTGTGTTACAGTGAAATGTAATCCTGTAACCTACCTGGTCTTTAGGTGGTGGGAGCCAGGGCTATGTGTACACACACACACACACACACACACGCACACACGCACACACGCACACACACACACACGCACACACACACGCACATGCACACATACACACACACAATCTCTCTCTCTCTCTCTCTCTCTCTCTCTCTCTCTCCTCTCTCTCTCTCTCTCTCTCTTTCCTGATGATTTGGTGAAAGAGTACCAGAGGAGCAGTATAGCACATAACCTGTGGTTCATTGAGGATTGAGAGAATATCTGAATGTAGGTTGGTTCTGTTACTGTCTGAAGAGCAGACAAGAGGCTAATTGCCTACCCAAGACGTAGGAGACAGTCTGAATGCCCACCCCCATCACATCCAAGACACAACTGAGCAGATGGATATGCACCAGCCTGCGTCTACCTAAGGAGCTGCCTTATTCTCCACCTCCCTTCTCCCACCCCACTCCATCCACGTGCTCTCATTGTCCTCAGGATTCAGGTTTAGCCACTTTCTAAGACCAGCTCCAACCCTTGGCAAGAAGTTCAGAATATCTCTTCGCTCAGACAGTCTCTGGTTTAGTTTCAAACTCCTTTCTTGATGCTGGCTCCTTCTTTTGAATTTCCTTTTCGTGGTTTCTGATTCCTACCGCCTGATTACTTGGACTTTTTGACCCAGTGCCTGGTTCTAATGTAAAAGACTCACTGCCTACTTGGCCTCAAACCTTAATTTACTGCTTTTCTCTTTGGTACCTGTAGTTCTAAATGCATGCTCTAAATCAGGGTTCGCATGCCTTTTTTTGCGTCATGGACCACTCTACAGTCTGGTGAAGCCAGAGCAATGTTTTTAAAAGCATAAAATAAAATGCAGGTGATCAAAAAGGAAACATATTTTACTGAAATATAGTTTCTAGATATATTTTTTTAGAAAGCTAATAGATTCTAGTTTAAAAATTCCTGAGACTCCATTGTCTTCTGGTTTCAGACCCCTAGGTTCACTGTGACTTGCTCCCTAGTCCAGATTTTTTCTACTACCTAATGGGTCTTTCTTGCCTTTATTTGTTTCTAATGGCCTTAGTGGAATAATGTGTAGGTGTTTTAGAAGATAGAAAGGAAAAGGAAGTGTGAAGTTTTAAATCCCAAATAGGATTTTGTATTTGATCTTAAATGCATAGGATTCCTAGAGGTAATAGGGAGCCATAGGGATTTTCTGGGTAAAGGATGAAATCATCACACCTAAATCACTTTCCCACTCTTGGCCTTATCTGCCTTATCTGTAAAGTGAGACAGTTGGACCAGATTCAAATAGGAAGACTCATTTTATTGCCAAAAGTATCTGCCATCTATAAAAATGTAGATATTTTATTACAGGCATGGAATGAATACATATGCACAGTACTGCAAATCTTAAAGGTTAAGTATTTTTGTTTGTTTGGGGGGGGGGCAATCAGAGTTAAGTGACTTGCCCAGAGTCACACAGCTAATAAGTGTCCAAGGCAATATTTGAACTCAGGTCCTCTTGACTCTAGGGCTGATACTCTATCCACCGCACCACCTAGCAGCTGCCTAGCTGGCCCCTTATAGCACTATGTAAATACTAGCTGCTATTATTAATATTAACCACAAGAGTATCTGAATATATTTGAAAAACCATAATAATAGTGTATGTTAGCATTTATTCAGGTATTTAATACTTACAGGTATTAGACTATAACTAGTACAGTATATATTTTCATTTCTTACATTATGTCCCATTCTATTTTTGTTGGAGCGAAAGATCGAAACAACCAATGCTTGTTGCCTGTACAGATTTGGAGGCCCCTTGCCATAAGTTTTCAGCTTTCTATCCCAGAGCTAGGAGATCTCAAAGGTTCTGCTATGTTCCAACTCTCTGTGACTGTGATTCTGTGGTACTAGGTAGGACCTGAGCTATTTAAAAGAGTCTTTATGTAAATCTCAGATATGGCTATTTCATAACCCAAAATAAAATGGAAAAGTCCAATCTAGTTGAGTCAAGCCAGATACACTGCTCAAAATCACCTGATAAATCTTTTATCAAATACCCAAAGAGTCACCAGGCCTTAGTGTGTATCTCTGTCTCATAGATAGTGGTGGGGAGCTGGGGGTTGAGGGAAGCCTACTACAGCTGGAAAATGATTTGAAAAGGCTTCTGATCTTTCGGCATTTTTGTTTGATTCATTCTTCTCTATTATTGTGACATGCACATGGGGCTGAAATTTATATTTCCCTGCACAATTGGAAAACATAATTTTTAGTTAGGGAAATGACTGGGCTCACTGCTGGTTTCTAGAAGGTGGTTAGGATGTATATTTAAAGAATACCCTATTAGACCTTTTATTCTACAGAATAGCTAGACAAATAAATCTGAGGACATCTGAGGGTAATAGCATCTTGAGAGATAATGGATATACAATCTGGAAGCAGGGGAGGAGGTAAAAATCTTGGCTAGGGTATGTGAAGAATCTCAGACTGCCTGTTGCCTTGTTGGATAGACTAGTCCCTATAAATTTTCAAAAGGGTGCCCTGGGTTTTGTCCAGGAGACTATTATAAATGGGATACACACAGCTCAAATTCTCCACAGCTCTTCTGGAAGTTGAGAGTCAGCCTGTGTAACTTATACCATGTCCCATGGGTCGGCCGCCAGTTGTTCTTGACAGAATTGACCCTCAGTGCACTTAGAACAAAAATATGCAGAAGAAGAAATGTCTACCTTACATGTTGGGACAAGCAGTATTGCCCCTTGGATCTTAAATTCCCCAAATCCCAGAATGTTAGAGTTGGAAGGGAAATGGAGTCCAATCCTGATTTTAATGATGAGGAAACTAAGGCCCAGATGAATGTGAGAAGGGATGTCAGTCACACATCTATTAAATGGCAACATTGAACCTCTAAACCAGATCTTCTGATGATATTTTCCTTACCATACTATATTTGTCACATTTTCCAAAAGAGAAAATGAATCAAAAAATTGTTTTCTAATGAATTCCTTTTCTTCAAGCTCAACACATCTTACCTCCATAACACTTGTTTTTAATTTTTTAGGATCCCGTCTCTCTAACCAGCAGGGCCCAGGAGAGTTATCATAGCCAGCTACAGGAACTGTAAAATGCCTATACCCCAATACCTCTTCCCTCCTGCTGGGCAAAATGGAGCTGATATTCTCCCAGAATCCTCATAAATTTGGGGAGGAAGCAGCTTTTTATAAATCACTCCCCAGGGTGTATCAGTCATTTTATTCTTTGAGGGGACCCAAAAGTGTCTGACTCCATTTTCTGTCTTGTCTGGAAAACACCAAGGAAGGGAGAGTTTCATCCCTCAAGAAACAAAATGTCTGCTGCACAAAAAGATCGTAGCACCCATTTGCTCCAAAAAAAAGAAAATCCCATTCTCTTAGCTAATGATATGGGCTGCTGTAGCAAGAGATGGCCAAAGCTAAGCCACAAATGGCTAGGAGAAGTTGTTAGCAGAAACTAGAAGGGAAATAACCATGGAGCTAATGCTTAACTGGCAGACAGGAGAAAACATTGCGGGCCCAAACGATTTCAGAAACTACTTTCAAGGCTGCACTATACAGTCCAGTCATGCATGGCATTATACTATACATTTCATTAGACTACGGGCCTCATTAGACACTGGAGTCAAGAATCTCATTACACACTCCAGACACACATCTCATTATACTGTGCATTTATCTCATTCCATTCTCAGTCAGCAGCAAACGTAACATATATACATTTTAGCAAGGTTTTTCATTCCAGGCCGCATGGCATTCTCATCAACAACCAAGGATGTACAGGACCAGTAACTTGGTAATGTTTGAACGGCACTTGACAATGAGACACTGAACTCAATCAGGTGCCGTTTAAATTACCCAGGAAAATTCCGTTTTGTTTCCCCCTCTGGGGATGCGCTATGACCATCAATCATGAGTCATCTGTCACCAAGCAAATAGTGCAAGCAAAGGGAGATGTGGGTGACAGGGAGCTTCTGTCTGAGAAATCACATCTACCTGTCCCTGATGCAAGCACTGGACAAAAGGTAGCATCCATGACACTATTAGATTGGTTCCAGTGACATCCACTTCTCTGTACTTTGTATGGGTTATCGTTAAATAACTGTCCTCTTTTCTACAAGGGGCTGGTCAGAAAGAATTTCAGTGGCCTCCCCTTTTTCTAAGGGATACTTCCAAGGCAATGCTATAATACATAGCACCCGGAACAAATTCAGGTGGGGGTAGAAAAATAGTGAATGGTCCCATCATGGGAATCGCCATGCCCAAAGAGTCCAGAAGACTGTCAGGCTTACATGGCGAAGTTCAATACTGCTTTCCAAATAGACTCAGCATCTTTGGAAAGAGGCTGGGTAGACTGAGGCTACTTATGATCCTGCTCTAAAGCATCCCTGAGGGATCTCTATGGTCAAATGAGGCCTATGGCATGGCCATTGGGGAAAATACTAATCTTCAATGTTGATGGTAGTGGCACCAATTGACTTAAGCAAATACCCCTTAAGGTATGGTGAGTAGGCTACTGATGTTTCTGAGTGATGCCCTTGTAGGTAAAACATTCTTATTTCTGATTTATTATGATCACCAGTATGAGCAGCAGATATGATAGTTTCAGAGACACTTAGAAAATGGCTCCCCTCCCCATACCTTTTCTTTCCTTTATTTGGATGGAGACTAGCAGGAACTAAAGTTTTCCTTCCACAATCAGAAATATAGGTATTATTGCAAATATTCCTAGGGAAAGTAACATGTTGACTTTTATACATGCTTATTTGTAAATTGACTGGCATGATGCCCTCTCTCCTGAGATCAAGTTTTTATAGCAGAAAGGGAGAGAGAACAGAATGTTGTAGTAATCGTGATGATATGGAGGGAGTGGAGTGAGAGGAGGCTGGTCAATGAAGACAAGAAACTGAAAAAATGGCAAAGCAAAATGGAGGTGGGAAGGTATTTAAGACAAACTATTCACATCACAATTTTGCCAAGGGGGACCCTGAATACCACCCTATAACTCTCATTAATAAAACCATTATGGGGAAAAAGATTCAATTCTGATTAACTTAATTTAATTCAATATTTATTAAATATCTATTATATGCAAGACTGTGCTAAGTTTTTGGGTAAAAAGACCCAAAAAAGTTTATGCGTCAGAGGAAGAGTTCCCACCCTGAAGGGGCGTACTTTGTATTGGAGGTATACAGAATGTATCCAGGTGAATTAACAGAAAGCATATACAAAGTAATTTCAATCAGAAAAAAAAATTGAACAAAATTCTGGGGAGCAGTGGTCCCTTCCAGTACCAATGCCCACAGAGAGTTTCACTTTGACACTCTGTTATGCTAGAGCCTATCTTTTGACATTGTCTTGACCTTGAGTAAGTCATGGAGCTTCTTGGTTATGGAATGGTAGAGTCTAAACACACCCTCTACATTCCTATGGTATGAAGTGGTGTATCTTGGATTGTCCAAAATAGAAAAAAAGAAGGTTCCATCTTGTACCATGACAGATTAAAAAGAAAAAGGAAAAAGAAGAAAAGAGATCATCTAGCTAGTAGATTTTAGAGTGCATCACAGTGGTTGGCGTAATTGTGAAGGGTCAAATTCTACCCTGATGTAGTCATGCACAGCCAGCGGCACCAGTATCAAGCTTTCACTGATACCTGGGGAATGAAATATAAATATCTCACAACAGACTTCAATCCTGAAGTTTTACCTAAGTAAACCAGAACCAGATGATATTGATATTTTTTTTAATTAGTGGAAGCAGCAAGCTTTTTGCATAAATTAAAACAAACAGTACACCTAATCAACTCATAGCTATTTGGCATTGTAACTCCATTGCCAAATGACACATAGTCAAAACTTGGTAAAGCCTCATTGGACTGGATTCAATAAGAATTGGTAAAAATCTGGCATGTAAAATAAAAATGAGCATGTTCCCCCTGATCTGGATTTTGTCTACCTAGACTCCTGTTTTCCAAACAAATACATTTTTGTTACATTTAGCTTTGTAATCTAAAAGGCCAATTTTTCAATTCTTCTCTTTACTAATAAAGATCAAACCAGTAGGGACAGAGCTTTCACTATCAATCTCAGACCTTTCCAAATACATCTTTACAGGTCACCTTTTTTACACCAGTATTCGATTAAGGAAGAAGAGAGAAACATTTATTTGAAAAAAAAGGAAATATATCCTACAATGCCATTTCCCTCTGACCCCAAATACTCAAATGGTCCATATCCCACCTACAACTGTGAAATGATGTTCTGAAAATACGGACTGATACTTAGGATGGGATAGTGGTAGCAGATAAACCTAAGAAACAAGTTAACCATATCCCCCAAATAACTGTGAGTCCATCAAATGCTCATTTAGCTGAATGCAATTCTCATTGCTGTTAGCTTTCAAAACTAAAGATGGCAGTGGAATTTTGTGGCCAACTATCCAAGCTAGCCCATGGGCCTGTTACTAGATAACCTGGCAGAGAATCCATCTTTCCTTCTGGCCTTAGATCATCCATGGCAGCAGAGAAAAGAAAGAGAAAGAGAATTCGCAGGATAGACAATCAGTGCATCTCAAGTCAGGAGACAAAAGTGAACTACTTCAATGCATTGGTTCCTGGCTTCAGTTCTCCATAATGCCTAAGAGAGGTTATTAAAAGCCCAATCACACAGAGAGTCACTGGCAGATAGCTTATTCTAAGAAAGAAAGAAAGAAAGAGAGAGAGAGAGAGAGAGAGAGAGAGAGAGAGAGAGAGAGAGAGAGAGAGAGAGAGAGAGAGGGAGGGAGGGAGGAAGGAAGGAAAGAAGAAAGAAAGGAAGAAAGGAAGGAAGGAAGGAAGGAAGGAAGGAAGGAAGGAAGGAAGGGAAAGAAAGAGAAGGAAAAGGATGAAGGATGAAAAAGAAAGAAAGAAAGAAAGAAAGAAAGAAAGAAAGAAAGAAAGAAAGAAAGAAAGAAAGAAAGAAAGAAAGAAAAAGAAAGAAAGAAAGAAAGAAAAGGAAAGGAAAAAGAAAAAAGAAAGATGTTAACTTTTAATGGGTGACATATATCTTTAGGGTGTATGATTCTGCATCTATGGAGTATCTTTACACTTTATGAAAATCCTCAGGTGATACTTTATCTTTTCTGTATTTTGTAGGGAGACTAGTGGTAGTTGGATAGCACTTTTTCCAGTAGTGAAAAATCATTAGGTACTCATAGGTACTCAATCAAGGGGGAAGGGATTTTGCTCTGTCTCTGTCTGTCTCTCTCTCTCTCTCTCTCTCTCTCCCCCCCCGTGTGTGTGTGTTTCTGTGTCTTTCTGTCTCTTTGTCTCTGTCTGTCTCTAACTCTCTCTGTGTGTCTCTGCCTCTCTCTCTGTCGCTTTGTCTATCTCTCTGTCTGTGTCTGTATCCTCCCCCAGCCCTCCCCGTGGACCAGTCATTTTCAGCAGCATACGTAGACTCAAACCAAAAACAAAAAATCCTTAATAACTGACCTTTTGGGTGCGAGCAGTAGAATTGAAAACGCTATGGCAGGAAAGAAGTATGATTTACATGAGACCCTTTTATCTTAGAAGCAATAAAGGTTTTTTGGTGGAGTGGTATAAAGAACTGAAGGTTGGAATGTGGAGCACATAAAAAAAATTAAACTTTTAGTATGAGTCCCAAATCTGTTCACCCAATGTGAAATTTGCCCATAAAAATATGATCCTGTGGATTGCTTTATTTATAATGAAAATGAAGAACATAATTTTGTGCTTCACATTGAACAAAGGATTCTGTGATGCTGTGTTAGTCCCTTGCCCTGTGTTTATAAAAACAAGTCTGACTCAGGGCACATCTGAAGAAGTGGACAGTAGCCCCTTCTGTTCCACCAGCCAGTATACCATCCTCCCCCTTCTCTTCACCTCCAAGCTCCTGGAATGTGCCTTTAAGCTTTTGTGGAATGACTTCCTAGCAGCCAGCTTGCTTCTGGATGCTCTCCAGGATGGGTTTCATCCCCTGCATTCCACAAATCCTGTGCTCATGATTGCGACAGAGGACCCTATCACTGCCAAAGGACATGGCTTGATCTCTCTGCAGCTTTAGCAAGGATAGGAAATAAAAAACTGCCATCCTTGAGGGTCTAAGCGGTGTGTGTTTGTGTGCATATAATTATAGACATATTGTGCATATGTATATTTAGATGTGTACATATGTATGTGTGTATATATTCCTATACATACACATATGCATATATGCATATACTACATATATGTCTCTATGTGTGTATGTATAATCCTTTCTGATGCTTTTATATATGGGCCACAGAATGGACCTAGATGAAGGTGGAGGTGCAGCCCAGCTTTTTCTATTTTTTATTTATCTTTGACATTAGTGATTTCTCTCTCTCTCTCTCTCTCTCTCTCTCTCTCTCTCTCTCTCTCTCTCACTCACTCTCATTTGAAGTGTTCTGCTCCCTCATCAAGAAAAGAAACTAACCTGGGGTTGACCAGAGCTTTGCTTCAGAGGGTAAAATGCTTAGCTTATTAACAGTTTTTTTTTTCTTCAGGAGGGTAGAAACAGCACCTATTTAGTCAAAAGAATTGGTTAAAATTAGGAAACTACCAGACAGTGGTCTCTGGAGACCTCCTGACCCCTCCGTACCAGCCTCCTCAGCAGTGGCTCCTGCCTAGGCATCTGGTCCCCTATCACCTACATATTCAAGTATAAAGAACACTTAACCTTAAAATTAGAAGACCCGGTTTGAAATTTGGATTCTGACACTTTCCGGTGTGGCCATTAGGAGCTCACTCTCTGAGTCTCAGGCTTAGATTGAGGTTCACTGCGCTTGTTACATGATCCAAAGCAGTGGATTTGAAGTGGGAGGATTTGGCTTCAAAGTGTGGATCTGTGACTTGATAACCATGGTCTTAACCTCTCTGGGCCCCAATTTCCTTATCTGTGATATGAAGGGATTTGGACTAAATGATCTTGAAGTTTCCTCCCAGCTTTAAATCTATGATCTAATGATCTCCTCCCTTGAAGGCTGTGGTGGTGAATGTTCTTTATCATCCTCAAAGAACTATGTGAAAGTTAGTTGTTACTTTTAAAACCACCATTCCTCTTACAATATCTCAACTCAATTTTATTAAATTCAACCAATGCTTATTAAGCATTTACTGTGTGTGCTGGGCTTGGAGAGCTATATTAGGGATAGGGAATACAAAAGTAACTCAAATAGGCTCCCTTCATTCATGAAACTTAGTCTACTGGGGACCATACCAAGATACTCATTTCATTAATGCAAAATAGATCTTGCTAAAGGTATGGGAGAAATAAAATCAAGCCACCTCTAAGAGACATCCTTAATATTTTGTAGACTTATTTTTCTCACAAAATTGCCAGCCATTGAAGTGGCCTTCAAATCCACTCACCTATTTCAGAATTTCCCCATTTGGTTCCATATAGAACTATGTCTTCAAGATATTTCAAACAAGATATCCCATTCCGATTCCAATTAACTAAGACACTTATGGAGCTCTTAATCTTCGTTCCATGACTCTCATTGTACTCAATTAGAGTATGATAATGAGGAAATAAGCATTTATTTATTAAATGCCTACTCCTCATGAGATACTGTGGTGATTTTTTTAAATAAATAATACCTTATTTGATCCTCACAATAACCTTGTGAGGTCAGTAGTATCATTATTCCAATTTTTACAGTTGAGGAAAGCTACGTCACAAATTATTTTTGGTGGTGATGCAAAGGACAGCAAACTCTCAACACCGAAACCAGTAAAATGCATTTTATTTTCTTTCTCTTCACCAATATCCCCTCCGTCTTACTTAAGTATTCTTTCTAGAAATTCAAAACCATTCCCTTGCTTTAAAAAAAAATGCTGGTTTTGTGCTTTTCTTTGAGGTTCTGTTTGATATGAAAAAGAAAAGAAAGAACTCCATAAAACCAACAAAAGAACTTTTTTTTTCTTGATCAATAAAGCCTTGCATAGAGGAGTTTCTTGCTGAAAATCTCTTCCTTTCATGCTTTCAAGTTTTCATTGCATACAATTGTTTTCTCCAGAGGATTATACCTGATTCCACCAAGTTTTCCCTGCCAAGACAGCTCTGCTTCATTTTGGAATCAGAGAAGACATTGATAGGCAGGGGCCACAGGGGATTTTGTGGAGGGTCCACCTTCCCAACCCCCTTCAACAGAATTTTGCTACAAAGTCTGCAAGGGTCACCTGAGTGAGTCTTAAAGGATCTGGAAAAGGGGAAGAATTGGGAGTGGTGGAGAGAGGAGGGGAGAAAAATTTTAAAAATGCAAGTCCTTGCTATGTCTTTATGTATCTCTTGAAAAGAACAAAGTGGGTTGACATTGTTTCTTTCCAAAAGTTCTGGACACCGAAATACCGGTGGTTACTGAACCTGCAGCCTGCAGGGAGGAGACCCAATGCATATTTCAGCTGCTAAGGGCCAGGGAGACCTGTTCAAAGGTTTCTTCTTAGCTCTTTCCCGGCATAGCATGTCTCAGAAGAAAATATATTTTGTACACTTTCCTTTAGCTCTATCTTTCTAGGGCAGACCCACTTAAAACAGACACAGGAGTAACAAATTGTTCCATTGATAGCAGAACGGAGGCTAAAAAGCCTAAGTGTGCCAGGAGCATGATAAGAACTGAGCTGGGAAGTACAATGCTGGTAGAATGCTCCCAGTTTCTGGGAACTGAAGCCAGCCAAGGAAAATCAGCAGGACCAGCCCCTGGCCATACTGGGAAGCAGCCAGTTTGTTTATGGTGCCCTGCCCTTCTCTTCTCTCTGAGAGCCCAATCCTCCACCTCCCACGCCCCCATCTTGGGTCTCTTCCCAACTCAGTGGAATGTCAACCAATTCTTGAAAAATTATTAGCTGATAACTAATATATCGCTATACTCTGCCTCCATCTTAGAGGCCAGAGCGTAGCTCTGTCCTCCTGGTCTGACTCCACCACTAACTTTCCCTAGATGTGGAAACCGAGGAACAGAAAAATCAAATGAGTTGCCCAAAGGCCCACAAATAGCAAGTTATCAGACCTAGAATATGAAGTCATTTCCTGTAACCCCCAAGTTCACTGTTCTTTTCACTGTACTGTGTTGTTGACCAACTTTAAGAGAATTATTTTGATGAAGATGATGATGATGAAAGCCAATACTTCTTTTCATAATAACCAAAAATTAGAAAATGTGTCCTCTTGTTGGGGAATGGCTAAATTAATTATGTTATATGTAAATAAGGGGTAATTGCTCTGCCATAAGAAATTATATAATAAACAGTTTCAGGGAAAACTGGAAATAACTCCATAAGGTGATATGTTGTTGTTGAGTCATGTCTGACTCTTTGTGACCCCATTTGGGGTTTTCTTGGCAAAGAGATTGGAGTAGCTTACCATTTCCTTCTCCAGCTCATTTACAGATGAAGAAATTGAGGCAAACACGGTTAAGTGGCTTGGCCAGTTTCACCCAGTTAATAAATGTGTGAGGCCAGATTTGAATTCAGGAAGAGGAGGCAGTCTATCCACTGTGCCACCTACCTGCCCAAAGTAATATATAGTGAACTGAAGGGAACTAGGAGAAGAATGTATACAATGACAACTTATTGAGAAGAACAACTTCGAAAGGCTTAGAAACTGTAGTCAATGCAATGATGAACTGTGAAGCCAGAGGAATGAAGATGAAACATTCCGCTCATCTCTCACCAAAGAGGTGGTAAGCTTAAAATAGAGAAAAAAGACATGCATTTTTGATCATGGCCAATGTGGGGATTTGTTTTGCTGGACTATGCATGCTTATGATGAAAGTTTCGTTTTGTTCTGTTTTTTCTTGTTTGTTTTTCATAGGGGGATAGGAATTACAGGTTATAAAGTGCATGTAAAACCAATTTATTTTTCACCCTATTAGCTAACATTTAATACCAATTTAGTGTTTACAAAATACTTTCCACATATTATACTGATCCTCACAACTAATCTGAGAGGAAGGTGCAATTATTACATACATTTTACAGATGGAGAAACTGAGGCTGAAAACGGTTTAGTGATTTTCCCAGAGTGACAAAGGACTAAGTTCTGAGGCAAAATTGGATCTTTCCAACACTAGATCCAGCACTCTATATCACTATATCAGCCTATTGACTCCCATAAAACATGTTATGGGCTCTTGCCTACACGTAAAAATAAAAATCCTAAATTAATTTTGTTACTTCATTATAGCAAACTTGCCAAGGCCTTACTCTGGCAATATATTCCTCTACTGCTGTTTAGTTTTGAAAATTAAAAAGATTTATTTCTTAAAGATAGGTAGATAATCTTCTGTCTTAATCTGACATTACCCTCAAATTAATGAGGTTGTCTGGTATGTGGTGTGACTGGTTTGTTCACTGTATTAACTAACTTTTTGATGAACCTTACTCCAGCCTCAAAGAATACATATTTCAATACTTCTGTGAGTAGACTGAAGTGGGTAATTCTCTTCACCAGCTAGATGGTGCAGTGGACAGGGTTCTAGGCTTAGTCTAGAAGACCTGAGTTCAAATCCAACCCCGGATATTTACTCTCTGTGTAGACCTGGACAAATCATTTAAATTCTGTTTGCCTCAGCTTCCTCAACTGTAAAATAAAGATGATTATGGCACCTCCCTTGCAAGGTTTTTGAGGATAAAATTACTATCTCTCTCTCTCTCTCTCTCTCTCTCTCTCTCTCTCTCTCTCTCTCTGTATATATATATATCATCTATCTAATATTTTGTAAACATTTAAACCACTATCAAAACGCTAGCTGTTATTAGTAGTAATCATAATATTGCATGATAACACCATTTATTTTAGCAGATAGTACCAATTAATTTCTTGAATACTATTGTTACCATTTATATACACATATGTATGTATATATAATCACTGGACTTTGTACTTTGATTCACTTAGGTTCATTGTTTTCACTATTGGCCATGAATTTGCTCAGATAAATCACATTATCTCACTTGAACCTCTTTCCTCAACTATAAAATAATCTCTAAGATTCCTTCTTCCCAGAACTAACATTTTTAATTCAGTGTATTGCGTTTTCTCCCCACCCCATCTGAAAATTATTTTCTGTTTATCAGTCCTAGCATTTATATAGCGCCTACTATGTTCCAGCCACTGTGCTAGGCACCTAATAAATATTATCCCATTTGATCCTCAGAACAACCATGGGAGGTAGGTGCTATTATGAGACAACTAGAGGTTAAATGACTTGCTCAGGGTCATACAGCTAGTAAGTGTCTAAGTTAGGATTTCATACTTTCTCAAAGGTCCATATAGTCAAAGCTATGGTTTTTCCAATAGAAATGTATTGCTGTAGAGTTGAACTATAAGGAAGCCTTCAAATAATGGCGCTGGAGAAGACTTTTGAGAGTCCCTTGGACAGCAAGGAGATTAAATCAGTCAATACTTAAACTAATTCAGACTATTCAGTGGAAGGTCAAATGCTGAAGTTGAAGCTTAAATACTTTGGTCACATAATGAGAAGATGGGACTCACTGGAAAAGACTTTGATGTTGGGAAAGATTGAAGGCAAAAGGAGAAGTGGCCAACAGAGAATGAGATGGAGAGATGGTGTCATACAAACAATGAACATGAAGTTGGACAGACTTTGGGAGATAGTGGAGAACAGAAGGGTCTGTCGTCCATGTAGTCATGAAGAGTTGGACATGACTGAACAACAATAAAACAATTTTTGTCCATGTTTTCCCATCAATCATACATAGAGAACCTTCCTCTAGGTCAACATATTTCATGGTCACAATGTAGCTAGTACACCTGTGCTACCTTCCTCTCACTACCTGACCAATTAACTTTCTTTTCTCATGATATATTTTCTGGATTATATCTTTTATACCATTTCTTACATGTAATTTACCTTTGAAAATATGAGGAAATCTTTGATTACTTAGGATTGTTATGCTTTAGGATTCTCAACTATACAGCTTCACTAGGAGAACACCGATATTTAAAAAAAATGAATTTTGTGTCAGGGAGAAGCTTGTGGTAGTTTAAAAAAATGTATGATTTCCCAAATGCAAAGTCTCCCGACCTTTCTCCTTCCCACTCTGGCCACCAGATTCCAAAATCAATGCCACTATATGTATTAGAGTTAATCTGCATTCTCAAAGGCTATGCCAGTAGTAAAATGTAAGCTTTGACAAGGTCTACCAAACTTGAAAAGAGTTTGAGTATGGTCCCAAGAACAAACTGATTCTAATACCCAAGGACCAACTCTTACAAGCTCAGAAAAACCAGTAGCTTGACCACTAGGTGATGAATTCTTTGGCTATGGGGATCCATGAAAGAATTAATAAGCTCTCTAAAAGTTGAATGACTCATTCCCTTCTCACCACCGGGATTGTGTCCAATATTTATTAAGTTCAGAGTTATTTGGCAGAGAATATTGCTTAAAAACAAAGCAGTCTTTCTCTTTTTAATTTTTTTTTACTTCTCTATGGTTGATTGTGTTCTTTCTCTCCTTACCGAATCTTTAAACAAATCAGCAATTGAGACACAGAATTCTGTACGTTGCAATTATCATCTTCGCTAATATTAAGGCAATAAAGGCAAGAAAATGTGCTAAGTGCCTATTGTGTGCAGAGTCGAGAACTGAGGATTGGAAGAAGCCTAAGATGGTCACCATTGACACAGATTTTACCATCTAGCTCCTTTTGCACATTAAATCTACTTAAATACTCTTTCTTCAGATGATCCCAAGTGTATACAAAATTGAGGTACATGAAGAAATACATGATGGGGTTGTGATTCCTTGGCTGGGGGAAGAATAATGGGTAGATACAGTGTTAGACTTGGAGTAAGAAAGAACTAGTTTCAAAACCTAGCTCATATATTTACTAGTTATGCAACCCTAGGCAAATCAATTAACTTTTCTTGGTCTCAGTTACTCATCTAAAAATGAGGGGTTTGGAGTAGATAGCTTCTAAGATTTCTTTCAGCTCAACCATGATGCTATGAAGTTACCACGGTATAGATATAAAAAGTGGCTTGTCTTGGGTATTATAATTAATAAGTGTGAGAAGCAGGATTTGAAACAGGGTCTTCCTGAATCTAAGACCAGCTCTCTAACCACTATGCCAGCCAGCCTCAAAATCAGATTACCAAAAAAAATCAGATTAAAAAAAGACTATACGCAAGACATAATTTGAACCAAGTATGAGAATTCAACACTACTGGATTGTAATAAAATGAATATAATATAAAACTAGCTATGGTTCAAGAGCAAGTAACTTAGCCTTTCTGATTCCTCATCTTATACCCAGGATCTTAGGACTTCATCTATAGCATGACTAAATTAGACTAGATGGTTTCTAAGCAATCCAATTAAATCTAAAATTCTCATATTCTGTGAAAAAACGAGAAAAGAAAAAAAAGAGGTGTGTGTGTGTGTGTGTGTGTGTGTGTGTGTGTGTGTGTGTTCTGGGTTTGATTGGGTGAAAGTAAAACCAGTAACTCTCTTCTAGTAGCTTTAAAGGAGATCAAAATAGACCTCACAGATATGGTATGCCCATGCACGTAAGATAGCCAGCCCAGGTTAGAGGTACAGCCAGTCGGGGGAAAAACAAAAAACAAACAAAAAACAGTTAGTTGGTCTACTCAGGAACCAAACCAGATGATATTGGATCCATTAGCTCTATCCTTGGGTTATTTTTTTTTATTTTTGCTGTTGTCATTCAGTCGTTTCTGACTCTTTACGACCCCATCGACTATACAACAGTATGGGGTTTATTATCCAAGATACTGGAGTGGTTTGCCATTTCCTTCTCCAGTGGATTAAGGCACATAGAAGTCAAATGATTTGCCCAAGGTCACATAGCTAGGAAGAGTCTGAGGACAGATATGAAACTAGATCTTTCTGACTCCAGGGATATCACTGAGCCATGTGGCTGCCCCATCTATCTTTTCATGGTAAATAATAGTAGTGAAGATTATAGTTCTGTGATCCACTTGGTATTCAATAAATGGTGACTAACAGAAAGGACTTCTTCAGAATTCTCCATAGTTGCTGCTGCTTCTGCTGTGATTGTGTGTGTGTGTGTGTGTGTGTGTGTGTGTGTGCATGTGTATGTGTGTTTAGTTGAGGAAGAAGGCAATGGATGCTATAAGAACATGAACATAGTTATTCTTCCCATTCCTAGTTGCCCAACACTGTAGGTGAAAGAAGAATTTCTGGTATCTGTGTCCTGGAGTCCCTCTTCCTTCCTGTTTTCTACCATAGATAGACTGGTTTCCAGAAACTGAGAAGAATAGTTACCTAGACACTTTACATAACTTTTAAGGTACCAAGATATTTCTCTCTCCAGTAGGAGGGCAGTTGATTCTAGGTTTGATGTCCTACCTGACCCCCGATCCATGCTCTTCAATCATGAAATCTGATCAAACACATCCTAGGGATCTCTTTCACTCCTCTGCACTGCTGTTAGATTTTATTAATATTAAGAAATGCCAATTTGTATACTAAAAATGACTTTGGTTCTCAAATTCCAAAAGGAGCAGAGAGGAAAATATAATTCAAAAAAATAAGGGCATATTTGTGTTTGTTCAAGGGTGCAACTGGCTGATGATAAAGGCAAGTCTAGTAAAGACCCAAACTCCATGAGGAACCAGCCTGGCAAATTCTTTGGCCCTAGATTTTGTCAATGCAATCATTGTATATTCTAGGACAAAACAAAATTGATCCTTCCAAGTCAAGACTTAGAAATAAGTGTGTAATTACTAATTATATACTTAGGGGTTTATTCTCCCATTGATACACATGCTCAGCTCCCACTGAAATTAATATGAGTCACATTCAAGTGTGCTGAGAGGAGAATAGACCCCATGGTTGGTAAATGCACAAGTAATGAAATTTCCTTATAAGTCCGTGTTGCCTCATAATAATACTACAATATAGAAGCTTAAATTTGTTAAGTAGCAGAGACTCAATACAGCTATTCATTGTAAAGCTTTTCTAGGAAAAGACCCCAGTGGGTACTGAATATTAGAGCATTTTCTGCGAGGTGATTAGCTTTTTCAATTTACTCTAGGTAGTCAAATACTTTCATTACTATTTGTCTAAGACAAGCCCTTCATGGCTGCCTTTTGTTCCTGTCTCTCTCAGTCTCTCTCTTTCTGTCTGTCTCTCTGTCTCTATTTTTCTGTCTCTCTGTCTGTTTGTCTGTCTCTGACACACTAACAGTAGCAGAAGAGGAGAAAGGACAATCAAGACTTCACAGGAAACCCTTCACTTTATCCTCCCTTTTGTGTGTTGTCCCACAACACTTTTCTTGGACACTTGATAAAATAAAAGTTGGAAAAGCATTTGATAAAAATCACTGTTGTAGCAGAAAAAAGGCTTTTTTTTCCCTCCCTAAAACTCCACTATCTGTACTTTGTCAGTGATTTTTTCCCCATTTATCCTACCCCTCACCAAAATAAAGAGTGTGACTGCCATCAATGCCTTGTGACTTTTCAAAGGTGTGACAATTTGCTGGTGGCCATGGGGCCCTGGAAAAATATGGGTCAGCACCTTGGTGCCCAGACCAGAATGGTGTTAGTGATCTTTCCAGTACTATAGGAAAACATTCTGACATTTTATAGCTTATCAGGAGGCAGCCAGTTAATGACTTGTGGAATTTTGACAACATATATTATCGTCTGAGTTTCATAATCATGTTTTCTGTATCTGTGTGTATTAGTGTGTGTGTGTGTGTGTGTGTGCACATATCAGAGACCAGACTGATTGGAAGCAAGGCTGCTTCAAATATCCCCTGTGCTATGGAATCTGCAGTAACAATATTGCTCATTCAGTTAGTTCACATTGGCTGAAGTAGGCTGATTATTTCCATCTGGGTTTTTATTCCCCTGAACCAGGGAGGAAATACAGAACAGCTACTAAAAAAAAGCCAAAATCTCTGAGTGTAGGTGTAAACATTATCCAAGTAGCTCCTGTATTATTAGTGGGGGTGGAGGCAGAAGAAGGGGATTTAAAAAGAAGGAATGCTTTTCTGGGACAATATCTCTGTTTCTCAGCTAAATGGATTTGTATCTGAGGACTTGGGATCTAGTTGCTGTTTTTTATCTGCATGACCTTGAACAAGTCCTAATATTCTAGATTTTGAGCTAGACAAAATCTGTTGATATCCAGGGAAGGGTTGTTAGTTTGTTTTTAAACCTGGTTTCAGAATTTGTTTTTTAAAATATGTGTATAACTGCAATTAAGTATTATTGTTTTCTTTTGTAATTCTATGTATTTTATTTTATGCACTTAAAAAATATTCTGAAGAGTCCATATACTTCCCTGAACTGCCAAAGGAAGATCCATAACACATGCACATAGAGGTCTAGAATTCCTGCTTTAAGGCAATTTCCCTTTTTACAGATGAGGAAACTGAGGCCTAGAGAAGTTGGGGGTTCACCCAAGTAGTAAAGTTCAGAATCAGGATTCCCTCATTTCTAGTTTGGTACTCATAGCTGTATCATGTTTGTATTTCTCCTTTGTAGGCCTATTCCTTCATCTCTGAAATAATTGTATCTGGCTGATCTTTGATACTCCAGATGTAAATCCTATTACCCTATGTTATTGTTCAGTCATTTCATTTTTATCTGACTCTTCATGAACCCGTTGGGGGTTTTCTTGGCAAAGATGCTGGAGTGGTTTTACCATTTCCTTCTCCAGCTCATTTTACAGATGAGGAAACTGAGGCAAACAGGGTTAAGTGACTTGGCCAGAGTCACACAGCTAGCAACTGTCTGAGGCCAGATTTGAACTTAGGAAGATGAGTCTTCCTGACTACTGTGACTCAGTTCAATTCAGCAAGCCTTCACTGAGTGTTCACTTTGTGTAGGGCACTGGGCTAAGCCTCCGGATACAAAGACAGAACTGAAAGTAGCTTTTACCCTCAAGCAGTTTACATTCTACACTTTATACCAAGGTTTCCCACCGCATCCTGGACCACCTCCAGTTGTCCTGATCAATATCTGGCCACTGGACCCTGATGGCTCAGGAGGAGAGAGTGAGGCTGGTGACTTAGCACAGCCCTCCGTCACTCAATTCCAATTCAATTGCAAGTCATGTCACCATCTCCCGATGACATGGTCCTCTTCCTCTTCCAGAATACAGGTCAAAGCACACAAAGTCAGGGAGGACTTTTCTCAGAATGTTTGAGGGACCAGAATCTAAATATAAGGTTCTGTCCCAAGGGCTTACTTAGTGGTCACCTTCCACTATAGTCCAAAAACACTGGGAATCCAACAACCACACGCTTCAGATAGAACAAGATAGATGGCAGGCCCTGATGCCTCCCTGGGCCACCATGTTAGCTATGGCAGTCTTCTGAGGTGAAGTGGGGGTGGGGGGAAGACTGGAACTCACTCTTAAGCCTCCAATGTTTCATTTGGACTTGAGTTTACACTACCTAACTTGCAAAATGAAAAATGGGCTAGCGTTTTACCATTCCAACTCAATCAGTATTTGTAATAAATCTTTAGGTCGCTGGGACTCTTTAATGCTAATACCCATAATCTATTCCACCCTGCTTAGCCAAGCCATGGAGTGTTTTAAAACCTAAAAAAGTTGCCTTTCTTTGCAGACCCTCTCCTTGCAATCCTGATATGAATCGTATGACCAAAGTAAACAGAGTGCTCTGTTAGAATTTCCCTTTTTACAAATGAGCCATAAAATTGCCCATTAATCAGGCCCGTCTCCCAGGGGCCAGCGGGCATTGTTGTAGTTTCCTTTTCCTTTGCGGATCCCCATTTTGCCAAAGAGATTACACAAAAGTCACACTGCAGTAAGCCCCAAAGAATAGGCTTTTGAAAGCCACCTTTTCCCAAGAAGCCTTTGGGCAGAGCCAGCTTCTTGCACATAGGCATTCAGTGCTAGAAAAATTTACTCTGCTTAGCTTTAAAGTTTTAGCAAAATATTGCCCTCCCTTCCCCAGAGGTTACAGTGTTCCCATCTACTCCAATGAATGCCACGACTTCTTTAGCATAGTTAGGGGAGAAAAAAAAAGTTAAGGTCCTTCAGGATCTCCTGAGGAAAATGTTCATGAAATATTGGGGAGAATTGACCAAGTTTGGCCATTCGGTTCTCTTGTTCTTAATTCCTGCAGAAGGTGTCACTTCTGATGGTTCTCATATTTATCTGGAGGGCAGATCCTGTGAAAGGCAAGAGGAAACACATATCACATTCTGCACCTGTCCAAGAGAAGTACAGGCATCCGGCAGGCACCCTTTTTCTGTTTTTAGAGGGTTAGCAGCCAGGGACTGAATCTGTGCCCACATGTGCATGCACACCCACACCCACTGTACTAGAGAAACAGCTGATTAACACATGCATACGCAAACACACATAAGGCTGTATATTCGACTTTAACACACAATGTACAATATGCATACATGCATACATACACACACATGCATATATATGCATTGTGTGTACAAGTATAAAATTAGCATAAGAAGCACCAGACTCAGATCTAGATAGAAAACAAAAATGCTTTCTAGTCCAGTCTTCTCATTTACCAGATGAAGAAATGGAGGCCCAGGGTCCTTCATTGCTTTGCCCAAGGTCACAGAGATATTACCTGTGTTACTTCTCATTAGCGGAAGAGGTAGGAACTGAACCCAGATCCTAGGTCTAGAGTCAGGGTTTTTCTACTGTATTTTCCCAACCTAGTCTGTTATTCATCTTTTTAGAAAGTAACCAGAGACTCAAAAAAATTAAGGGACATGCCTAGGATTAGACAATCTGACTTATCGGAGGGAAGTTTAACTCAGGGCTTCCTGTCTACCAAGACAATTCTTTATAGACTAAACCACACTGGGGAGGAAGGGGAGGAGGGAGGCAGAGACAGAGAGATAGAGGGAGAGGAAGAGAGACAGAGAAAGAGACAGAGAGACAGAGACAGAGACAGACAGACTGAGACAGACAGAGACACACATAGAGACAGAGAAAGACAGACAGAGAGACAGATACACACACAAAGACACAGATAGAAAGACAGAGAGAAAGAGAGAGATTGAGACAGAGACAGAGGCACAGATAGAGACAGACACAGACAGAGACACAGAGAGACAACAACAGAGACAGACAGAGACAGAGAGAGACTGCAATATAGAGGGGGTGGAGGGAGAGAGAGGGGAATACATAGAGACAGAGACACAGACAGAGGAACAAAGAGAGAGGAGAGAGACAGGTAGATAAAGACAGAGAAAGAGAGACATACAGACAGAGACAGAGAGATGATAGAGATAGAAATGGTAGGTAGAATTGGTAGAGATAGAGGAAAAAGGAGAGATAGTCATAGGGGAGAAAAAGAAATGATGAAGAGATAGATGATAGAGAAAGAGAGATGCCAGCAATAGAGATGAAAAAATTAATATAGTATGTATTTATACATATAAACAAATATATACACACAGAGAGACAGGCACACACACACACTGATATAGACTTGTTGTTTATCCTTCATTTTCAAAGAGGACCAATGACATCATGGGGTGATGTCTTGGCCTGTGTGTGAATTGCATTTAAGTGAGGCAGAGTCGCACACGGTCATCAGCCTCACTCTCTCTTCCGTGGCAAGATAAAAGTCAGGATGACTGGCGATGGCCCAGGATCCATTACCTGACCAAGTTCTAAGAACTCCACAGCTCCTGCTGTTCAGCCTTCTTCATGGCCATAGGAACAAATTATTTTCATCCACCCATTCTGCCAGGGAAGTCTGCCCATCCTAGGGTTAGACACCGCCCCCCTCCCCAACTCACCAACAGGTTTGAGGCCCATCAGTTACCTCAACCTAGCTTTGCCCTTCTACCTGCCAAGAAAGTTTACTGGGATGTGGCCACTGTAGATGCTACAGTTTCTTGGAGCCACAGGTGAGAGTTGAGTGACTGGTTGGACACCAAAAGTGGATGAGCAGGCCTGAGAAGGGCTCAGGAAGTCCTCATATCAGAGGGGCTAGTCCTCCCTGAATACCCCACATACCACATAGATGTACGTGAATATGAGTAAATATATATATATATATATATACATATATATATATATATATACACACACATATATGTGTGTATGTATATATATACATATACACATGCACATATATATACATATATGTCTATGTGTATGTGCAGGTATATGCATGTATATGTGTATATACACACATATATAAGTGTATGTGTATGCGATGATCTTATATACATACACATGCAAACATATGTATGTATACACACATATAAATACACACATATGTGTATATATATTATATACATATATATACACACACACATACATACACTTATACATATATATTACCCATTGGCTAGGGGTCTAGCCTTGGAATCAGGAAGAACAGGCTTCAAGTCCACCTCTGACACTGTAGTTACAGACAAGCCTCACTTAGCTACTTTGCCTCCTATACCCCAAGTGACAAACTTTCTATTACTCCAAGTCAGATGAATTTCTATTCTGTATCAATGGATAGTTTTCACGTTAGTAGCTTTCCATATAAATGACATCCCAGGTCCAAACTGTGGATTCATCACCAATTTTGAGGCCAAAACAAGGAGTAAAGTGTCCCTTACGTAACTGATCCAATTGGGCACACTGTCGGGTACCATTTTTTATCTGTTTGTGATGGGTGGTTGGTCTATTCTAGCATCCAAGCCCTGGTTTACTGCTCTGCTTTCCTTTCCTTTCTCTGATTATTTCCCTTTATTTACAATACAGGTAAAAAAAAACTGCAATAAGATGTCTTTGGGGACTTTATTTTTTTTTTTTTGCCTAAACTGTTAGTCTAATCCAGAGGGAAAATAGCCAACAAACCTTTATTATAATTATCATTTCTAAAGGAAAGTCACCCCAAGGTTGAGGTAGAAGCTGAGTCATTTTAAAAAGTGATCTCAGGGGAAAGTCTATGTTAGGTGAAATAGTACGCTGCCTCTTGTGTGAAATAGAACTCTTTCTTCTAGTTGAGTTTGTTGTCGATCTCTGAGTAGGGATTGAGGCTCTTTAAATAACTTGAGTGTGACTGTGAGTTCCTCTCCCGGTCATTAATGTTGATGTGTTATCACCACCAGTAAATTAAATGCAATGGTCAGGACTGATTAATTGTTCCATAAATCTCTTTCTGAGAAAGTGTATTATAGGGCTTCCATAATTATTTTTATGTTCCTCACCAGCTTAGCCTTCCTCCAATAACATGGAATTCATGTACATAAAATCCTGGAATGTCTGGACATGTATGTGATGTGACTCACTCACACCTAGCGAAGCATTTCTCTCATTCGGAGACTACAGAAGTGTGAGTTTCTTGAATCATAGATTTCATTAGCACAAACATGTTGGATTTTGCTAACATACCATAAGGCTTTATTAACGTACCTTACTTTATATATCCTACAGGCTTTGGCAATTTTTCATGTTTTATTTAAACAGGTTTGCCTCCACCAAATGAGGGCCTGCTTAAGTCAAAGAGGAATTTCTCATAATCTCTCTTAGCTAGGACTGGAAGGTAGAAAATGCCTGCCATGGCCCTGGTATCTCATTGATTCCGGTCCAATCTGGGGGCCCAGCTGGCTGGGACTCTGCTTTGGTCTAAGCTGAGTGAAATCTCTGAGCTTTATTGTGGTGGGGGGACCTTCGCATACTGTTTGGAAACAGAGACCTTCATTATGCATGTTTTCATTGGCGCCTGTGTCACCCAGGAAAACCATTCAGCCAACGACATGAATGAAAGGTGAGATGCAGTTTCGCCTTCTCTAGAACGGAACTTGCCAGGCTTGGGTTCGATCCATCTATCCAGGCCCCCACTGAATTCTGTTGCTTCTGAAATAATTTAAACCTGATTTTCTTCATTGCTTGCGAGCTACCACCAAGCTCCACTGTGAGAAAAAAAAATCGCATTAGCTTTCTTTGAAACAAATGATGCATTTTAAGAATTACATGTACAGTCACTGGCTTTATTCTCTCACTAATTATAGTCAGTGAAGGGGGAGGGGCAGAGGAGTATTATGGTTAAGAGAGTTATGGATAAGTAAAAACCATAGATAATTCCAATTTTCATTATATCCATTTGGTTAAATCTTCGTTTATTATCCTCCAAGGGATAAAGTTAATGACCTCCAAATTGTGTCATACAATCATGAATTTAGAGATGAAGGAGCTTCAAAGATTACCTAGTCCCTAATGTTACAGATGGATAAAATGAGGCCCAGAAACGGGAAGTGACTTGCCGAAGGAAGTTGGTATAGAAAGAAACTGAGTCTGAAGTAAGAGGGGTTCAAATCCCATCTCTGACATGTACTCCTTTGGTGACCTTGAACAAGTGATTTAACTTCCTGGAGTTCAGTTTCCTCTCTGTAAAATTAAGGTCATGGATTAGGTAGCCTCTGGGATCCCTTCTGCCTCTAAATCTATGGTCACCAGGTCAAATAGCTAGTCGGTAACAGGGGTGGATTCTCATTCTAATCCCAGAGTTGTTTTTCACTTCGCAACATTGACCCTGGACTCTCCTTACCCCCTCCCACTGCTGGAAGAAGATAGTACTGAAAAAATATCCAAGTCATGGAGCATCAGGAAGGAGAGGGTGCACACTGGAGAGGAAAGGAGGAGCTACAATCTTATCGGATCATCTCTCTCCTCAATTCCAAGTTCTTACAATCACCTGACTCTTTGGGCTAGTATCATTGCACCATGGGGCAGCCAGATTGCACAGTGGATAGACCACCTGGCCTGGATTTAGGAAGACTTATGTTCCTGGATTTAAATCCGGCCTCGGACACTAGCTGTGTGACCCTGGCCAAGCCACTTCACCCTGTTTGCCTCTGTTTCCTCATTTGTAAAATGAGTTGAAGGAAATGGCAAACCACACTAGAATATCTGCCAAGAAAATCCCAAATGGGGTCACAAAGAGTCAGTATAACTGAACAACAGCATTGCATCATACTCCGGTTTTTTGGAGCAATATTTCACATCAAAAGGGTACATAAAGCCCATTTTCAATTGAACCAGATTTCATGAAACAAACAGCAAAATATTAATATAAAATTTTGCAATCAATCTTATGTGTAACCTGTAACAAAGATCCTGTCATCAATTTTGCCAGACTGCCTCACTGTAAGACCTGCCCATGATGTCCTATGACTGCTCAGTTAGACAAAAGAGAGACTTTCAAGAAATAAAGGGCATCCCAAATATCTTAGCGCAGTTTTCTATTAATAAAGGATTAATTTTTTCTGAGACTTTTGAGATAATTTGGATTTTTTAAAATTTGTTTTCTATTTTTTAATATTTTTTTTTATTTTTAGTTCACAACAGTCGATTCTACATAGTTTTGAGTTCCAGATTTTCTTCCCTCCCACCCTCACTCCCCAAGACAGCATGAAATCCCATATAACTTCCATGTATAACTTTGCATTGAACTAATTTACACACTAGTCAAGTTGTGGAGAAGAATTATGACCAATGGAATGAATCATGAGAAAGAAGAAACAGAACCAAAAAAATAACCCAAAAACAAAAACAAAAGAGAGAAAAAAAGGGGGGGGGGGAAAGGCGAGCATAAAGCGTTCCTCAATCTGCATTCATACTTCATAGTTCTTTCTCTGGATGTATATAGTATTCTCCGTCGTGAGTCCTTTGGAGTTGTCTTTGTACCTTGTGTTGCTGAGAAGAGCAAAGTCTATCAGGGTTAGTCCTCACAGAACCCATATATCTGTGGTTGTGTATGATGTTCTCCTGGCTCTGCTCTGCTCACTCATCATTGTGTCGTGTAGGTTTTTCCAGGTTGTTATGAAGTCTGTATCATCCTTATTTCTTATAGCACAATACTATTCCATTACCTTCATATACCACAGCTTGTTCAGCCATTCCCCAATTGATGGGCATGCCCTTGATTTCCAATTCTTAGCTACTACAAAAAAGCCACTATAAACATATTTGTACACATGGGTCCTTTTCCCACTTGTGTGATCTCTTTGGGATACAACCCTAGAAGTGGTATTGCTGGTCAAAGGGTATGAACATTTTTATAGCCCTTTGGGCATAGTTCCAAATTGCTCTCCAGAATGGCTGGATCAGTTCACAATTCCATCAGCAATGTAACAATGTTCCAATTTTCCCACATGCTCTCCATCATTTTCCTGTTTTGTCATTTTAGCCAATCTGACAGGAGAGATGTGGTACATAAGAGTTGTTTTGATTTGCATTTCTCTAATCAGTAGTGATTTCAAGCATCTTTTCATATGCTTATAGATATCTTTAATTTCTTCCTCTGAAAATTGCCTGTTCATATCATTTGACCATCTCTCAATTGGAGAATGACTTGTATTCCTATATATTTGGTTCAGTTCCCTGTATATTTTAGAAATGAGGCCTTTATCAGAGACACTAGTTGTAACGATTTTCTCCCAATTTTCTGCTTCCCTCCTAATCTTTGTTGCATTGGCTTTTTTGTACAAAAACATTTTAATTTAACATAATCAAAATTCTCCATTTCACATTTTGTAATGTTCTCTATCTCTTGTTGTGTCATGAATTCTTTTCTTTTCCATACATCTGATAGGTAAACTATTCTTTGTTTCCTATTTTAAATTTTTTTTTCCTATTTTAAAAATCTATCTTTTTTCTAGATTAGCAATTCTTCTTTATAGACTTTCTATGAAAACTAGAATGAGGTAAAATGGAAAAAATACTGGAAAATGTTAATTTTCTAGTTAATGGTTCAATAGTAACTAAAAATTTGACTTAGTCTTTCACTTGTTAATAACATTGATATTAGCATCATCAAGTGAAGCATATAAGAGGCATGTGATTGCCAAAAGCGCCACTGTCATGAAAGGGTGCCAGTTTAGACCAGAAGGATGAGGATTCCTTATAAGGGATGAAGTCCATCAGAGACTCTTATTTGCATATTGCATTATGATCATTGCATAAATCCATGAAACACTGTAGAGATGCTAAAATGAGATCCATATCATTTATGAGGACTTAACTATCCATACAAGAAAAACAAAGTGGATGAAGAGGTCTATTAATCAAATGAAACCAAGCTGCTCAATAAAAGAAAGTTATATAATTTAGTATGTGTATAAGTACAATTTTATATGTGCATGCATACATACACAAATGCATGTACACTTTAAATATACATGTTTGTATATACACATGCATGTATATACATATGCATGTGTATATACATACACCAAATTATATAGGTTTCTTTTATTGAGTTTGAATAATGAATACTAATTCATTTTTCTTCTGAAGACAGGTCATCATATTTTGGATTATAGAGCTTATTTTGGCATATCTATCTATCTATGGATCTCACCTAGGAATATCTATCTATAGATATGGACATCTACATATGGATATTTGCATATATGTGTATACATACATACGTGGTTGTTGTTCTTCCTTTTCAAAGAGGACCAGAATTACATCACCATGCTTGAGTCAAGATTCAACATGTCCGACTATGGCTGATCCGACCAATACAAGGCCAGAATGCTCTACCACAGGTGGGGCACAAATAGTCTGTGTGAACATTTGGGGTGGATACTCTAAACTTGTGCATCCTGCTTTTCCTTTGAGCTATTTAAATTCTGCTTTGCTCGTAGAGCACAGCACCTTCTCTGATGTAGGCATGCCATGCTGAGTGGTTCTGTTCCAATATCTCCCATGTCACACAATCAATTCCAAAGTTCTTGAGAGAGACCTTGAGAGTGCCCTTGCATTGCTTCTGACCACCACCATATGAGTGCTTGCCCTATGTGTGTGCACATACATAACTTGGACAGTCTACGTAAATAGACAATACGTTGGGCCTAGACTAAAACAACAAGGGCAAAGTAATCAAGACTACCTTTAGGAAATTATCCAGTACATTTAATGACCCCAGGATCCTTCCTGAAACAAAAGACCAATTTGTTTAACAATAGAATTTCATAGATTTTATATAGCTGTAGGTCATTGGAGCTAAGGATCACCCACATGGCAAAGGAGGGGTATACAGTGCTCAAAAGCAGGCTGTAATGAATCACAAATGATGACTTTTGCAGGAGCATTGACATTTAGTAAGCAATCAAGAAGACGAATGACTAGGGGCTTGGGGAGAAGATGGACCATGCGTGTATACTGCTCCCATAGAAGGAACTCTGCACCCAGGAGTTCCCTATATTAACAAAATCTTATATCTGCTCCCTATCTTCTATCCTGATAGATCTTGTAGCCTAGAGGGATCCCATGAAATCTTTCAGTATAGGTCTTCGATTTCAGGCAGATCATATTATTCTGCTAATACAAATGAGGAAACTGAGGATCTGAGGGGTTGACCTGATACTTCCATCATCTCAGAAGCAATAATAATAACGATGACGATAATAATAATAGCAAGGATTTTGATAACACTTTAAGGTTTGCAAAACAATTTAGAGATGTCTCATTTTATCCTTACCACGCCCCTGGGAGGTAGGTGCTATTATTCTCACCATTTTAAAGATAAGCAAACCAAGCCCAAAAAGATGAAATGACTTTCCCAAGGTCACAACCAGTAAGTTTTCAAGAATAGTTTTGAACTGAAATCTTCCTGACTCTGGGTCTGATACTCTATTCATTGCACCGCTTAGCTGCCAATTAGTTTACAGTAGACTTTAGATTAGAACCTTCATTTCCCCCGTACTAATATTCTTTCCACTGTATCTGAAAGATTTTGCAGGCCTTTTCCAGGCTTTCTCTTCCATCCAAAGATGCTCTGGTGTGCTATTTCCTTAAAAGCAGAGTGTTAAGAATGGGAGTTCTGCTTTCTCCATCTCCGTTCTCCCATACTGGCGATTGATTCGTCATCTCCAGGCTCCATCCCTTTTTCAGGGCTGTCTGCACATGGAGAGCTTGTGGGAAGCATCAAAACCCCAGAAGTCAGCATGTTTTTAATTTAAAATGAGAGTCATTTGGGAGCATTGCTAATGCAGCACTTTCTACACCATTCTGTCTCTAGGAAAGCTGAAATGCATTCCTCCCAGGAAAGAACCCACAAAAGAAACAATGAAGTACAGTTGCTCTTCTCAATAAGCTGTTTGAAGGGCAGGCTATTCCTGGTCCATCCATTACCACATAAATAATTAAACACTTTGAGCCAGCAAGAGGTTGGAAGTTCTGTGGAGGGAATTCACTTTAAATATTGGTATGCACAAAGCTCCATCAGTCATTAGCTCCTCCTGGTGGCTTTTATGGTCTGGACAGAGATTGGGTGTTTAATCATTAGTGTGACCTGGAGGTAGTTATTGGTGCTGTTACCCAGGACTGCCCAGAAAGACAGACTAATGAGTAGCAACAATTCCTTATGCAATAACAAGGGTTATTTGCAGCTGCTTCCTCACCTAATTGGTTACATGACACCTGGGCTCATAGAGCGCTATCCTATGCCTTAAGGCTGTATAGCAAGTTGACTTGTAAGATGTCATCAATAGACAACTCCCACATAGCCACGACCCAGTATAGTACATTCACAGTGAAAGCACTCATAGTATGCTGGTCAATCAACTCTTAATGAAAAATGTTGTATACTGGAAATATCTCTCAATTAATTAATGATTCACCTGATTGTGAGTGTATGTGTGTGTGAGAGTGTGTGTGTGCATATAAATTCTATTTATTTCTACGATCCATGATTTCATTTGTGTGAGTACTTTCCTCATTGATGCAGACTTTCCTGATTTACTATACTATAGTCAACCTTCAAGAAATGAGCTTTCCCACACTTAGCTAGGCTAGATAATTCAAACCAAAAAACATTCATTGAGTACCCACTACACTAGGCTCTGCACTAGGCTCTGAGAATATAAAGTCAAAAACGCAAATATTTCCTGCCCACAAGGAGCTTACATTCTGCAGGCATAAAATAGTGTGCACGCAGAAAATTAAATACAAAATATATGCAAAGTAACCACAAGATGTTCAACAGAAATAATGTCCTTATATCTAAACTATGCTGTCTTACCTAGTAAGAACCTTTATAATTCCCAACCTAATGGAAGAGCCTTCAGGAACCCAATGTCCTTCCCATGCTAGGGTGAGGCATTGGAGTCAAACTCTAGAGAAGGAAATATGTATTATGCAAAGATAATGCACACACACATATGCATGTGTGTATATATGTATATGCGTACATATATTATATATGTATATATGTGTATATATGTGTGTGGGTGTGTATACACACACATATATAATACACACACACAGCTTTTGAGATTTTGGAATTATACTGTATTTGAATATCCTTGTGTCTTATGTTCTGGGATCTCACCTCAAATAAACTAATGAAGCCACCCCTGTGAAGACCTGATTTGAAAGAAGCCAGGAAGCTGTCCAGTTGCCCCCATACAATCTTCCCACTCAAATATTCTGTGTTGGAAATCAATGACTCTTTCTTAGACTGATGTAAAGTTTTACTTACTCTTAAATTTTACCTGGATTGGGGAAAGTGGCCAAGTATTTAGTTGGCAAAAGACTCCTTTGAATGCCAGGTAAACATGAGGTCAACTAACATTTAAGCATAGAATGAATGGTACCAATAAATACAACATTTATCTTTTATGAAACAAATAAGCCACCTTTAGATATCTGAGGATAAACCAAGGTCAAGGTAAGTAGATGAATTTTAAAAATAAAGAGGATCCCTCGGAACCCTGATATTTGCCCAGGTTTAAGTGGCAAGTCAGATTGCCCAAGAGCCTTAGAGTAAGCTCTAGTAGGCAATTTGTGTTTAGCCAGTGTCTAACATAGTTGTACCTTTCTCTAGGATAGAGGTAGAGTGTAGAGAAGAGGGTTATTCTAAGACTTGGAAATCTAAGAATAGGAGAGATGGAATCTTTTTTTAAGAAAAACAAGCAATTTCTGATTTCAAAAGATGTGTATGGAATGTTACTGGCTTTCAAGAAAGTTATGATATTGTTGGGAAGGTAGGATTAATTCACATGAAATATGTAGATAATATTATGAGATGGTAGAAGTCAAATAACAAGATGTATGGTGGAGAAAATAAATATTATAGGAGGCTAAGTCTGAGTCGTATGGGATATAGTAGCTGGGAAAAAATTAATTAAAGCCTTGAAGAATAAATGGAAGTAGGGAATAAATCCTGATGTAAGTAATAAATAATTGAAAGTATTAAAGTGAGATGGAATAACTGGACTCTGTGTTTTCAGCATCACTGTCAGCAAATGCAATGAAAGTCTCCACTATCTCGTTAGGGCTAAATACATAGGGTCTCCCAAAATCTGAGTGCACCTTTAAGTTGATAAAGCTCATTATATTATAACACAAACATTCGTACTTCTTTGTTCATGTCAAAAGAAACCTAACCAAATGTGATCAGCCTTCATCTGAAAAGGAAGGAAGAATCTTGAGAGTATCAGATATTTCTTGGTCACAGAGAAATAGCCTCTGGTGGTCAATTCTGAGTAAAAGTAATAAACCTTTAATAAAAGAAAGCTGAATACTCAATCTACACCTATGCACATATTCCTTTGCTACCCCATTTGGTGAGATGATTCTTTCATTCACCTGGAGACCTGGAGAAGGGTTGATTACTATAGTAACCATTCCAAATATCTAAAGGATACTGAGTTGTCAATCAGTAATTATGGTATTATTAAGGATAGTTAAACAGGCAAGATCTCACCTAGGAGTATTGTGAAATTCTGATGTAACTAATAGGACTTTGAAATATAGGTTATGGAACTTCTTTTGTATCTGGTGGGCTATTTATAGTTACTAAAAGTTTGTGAGTATGGTCAGGCATGTGTGTTAGAAAGATGGATTATAGAGAGGGTAGATTATATTTACCAGTCAGGAATTTATTACCATAGTCAAGGCGAGAAGTCACAAGAGCCTAAACTAGCCTGATAATGACGTGGGTTGAGAGTATGAAGATATTTAAAGGTAGGATTGAAAACCCTTGGCAACGAATTGCATGTGGGAGTAGGAGGAAGAAGGAAGTGTCAATAATAACTTGCAGACTTTGAGCCTGAGTAACTGGGGATGGTGATATTGTCAATGGAAACCAGGAAATTAGCAGGCAGGATAGATTTTGAAGGGAAGAAGATGAGTCAGTTTAGGATATGTTGAATTTAAGGTGCTAGTAGGACATCCAGAAGAAAATATCCAATAGGCGAGGTGGGTCTGGAGCTCAGGGTGGGGTAGATGAAAGATAGAGATGCAGATGTTTAAGCATTCTAGATAGAGGGAGAAAGTAAATTGATAAGAATGTCAAAGAGCATGAGATGTAGAGACAGAGTGTCTGACTCCCATGAGGAGGTCTCCATTAATACGCTGATGTTTCATTGTGGCATAGTAGTAAGACTAGGTTTTCAAAAGCTAGGCCAGCAAAGAGATGTGCCTGATCCTCTTAAGATGGCAAAGCTTTGAATTGGGGCTCAATGATAGACTCTATGTTGATTGTCCAAAAGCTAAGGTGACCATTCATAGAGGCTCATCACCAGATTTGGCAGCAGGATCATGACCTTTGATTCAAGTAACTTTCTAAGATCTACTACTGAATTATAGAGAGCTGGTGAAAAGTGTAGTCACACTAATGAAATTACAGGACCCTGAGGTGTCAGAAGGGGAAACCAGAACATTCTTTTTTGACACATAGGTAACAGGAAGGAAGCAACTACAGAACAGGGGAAATCATTGATGGAGCAGTGTCCCAGATGAGATGGTTAGGATGTGATCAAGGGCACACGTGAGAGGCTAAATTTTTTAAGGAGCTGTAGGACTTTTATCGAGAAAGGAGAGCAGGAAAAGAGAACAGAAGACAATGGAAAAATCCTTTGACCTATGGAAGAGAACTGACATGTAATGTTTGATGTAACATTTTTCTAATCTTTTCAGTAAAGCAAGAAACATATGAGTTAATCTGTTGAGAGCAGAGCAGTGGATGGTTGAGGATTTAATAGAAGAGAAGATTTTAAATAGTTATTTGAACAAATGTGATAGGGAATAAACAACTTACTTTATTATTATTATTTAAAAGATCATTTTGTAGCAGAGGGAGGTAAGTTAAAGACAACATACTATTTTTAGGAGACAAAGTCACCACAATTTTATGACTTCCTCCAACTGCGCTGCATTACTGAGGAACAGGAGTGGAGGAGATAGATGTGTATGTGTGTTCAGGGTGGGGTGTTGGGAGAATGGGGAGGTGGTACAGTTATCCAGCCAATATGGCTAAAATATTGTTCAATTTTTATACTTATATAGCTTGGAAATCCACTTTACTAATTTAGAAAGAATCCCTGAGGGAAATAAGCCCTAATTAATATGAACAATCACCTTAGAGATGCAAATAAATACCAGGCAATATTTTGGAATCATCACAAAGGTTTTTTACAATTACAAAGTTATAGTAAGGAGCAGATTGGTGTCAATAGGAAAATTATTAGATTGAGCTGAAGATGCCTCATACACTAATTAGCTGTGTGACATTAGGCAAGTGACTTAATTACTCTGTGCCTTGATTTCCTCATTTGTAAAATGAGGTGTTTGGACCTGAACTCTATGGTGCCTTCTTTATCAAAATCTATGATCCTTTGAAGTTATTTGTAATCTTTATATCCGTGTAGATGTCTACTGTAATTGCTGTCACTGGTACTATCAATCTTAGGCATTAGCAGAACAAAAAAATATGAAAGCTATATGAATGTGAAGCCATGAGAGATTCAAAGGAGAGAAGAATAAACTACGGATATGACTGAGTTTAGGATTGAGACTGTGAAGGAAGCTAGAAGAGGAAAGGGAACTGGGAGAACAGGGAATAAATAAATATCATTAATAGGTCGAAGCTCGGATCCAGAAGGAATGAGAAGCCTGAAGTTGTGGCCAGATTTGGGGAACTTCAGAGATGATCTGGGGCATGGAGCAGTATCTAGTGATTATGGAATCTAGGGTATAACCACTGCACTGGCCAGCAAAAGGAGTGTAGAGATAGAAATCATAGGAGTTGAAAAGTTAAGGACGTAAGATGTGGGCATATAACAAAAGTAGTTGATGTTGATGTTGTCATTGACAAGGATTATGGTGGAGGACAGGAAAAAACTTTCCTGAAATGTCCTATTTTGGTTTGTTTTTTTTCTTTTTATTTCCTTGTTTTATATGCTGGAATTGCTTTTCTTAATTAGAAGACTGTAGGAGAATGATTCCTTACCCTCTTCTTCCTTCATTCACATCTTTGGAGCCTTTTCATCTGACCTGTTTATCATACAATAATACTAATAATAAATAACTGATGACAACATAATAATTAGAATTTATATAGTACTTTAAGGTTTAAAAATCGTTTTATATATATATATATATATATATATATATATATATATATATATTATTTCGTTGTATGCTCACAGCAACCATAGGAGATAGGCAGTAGTATTATGATCCCCATTTTATAGATGAAGAAAATAAGACAGATGAAGATTAAGGGACTTTTCCAAGGTCACATAGCTAGTTAGCGTTAGAGGCTGGATTCGAACTCAGTTCTTCCTGACTCCAGGTTCAGTCCTCTGTCCACTGTACCACCTAGATCTGGCAGCATTAATGATGCCACCATGAATAAAGAGATAGGTGCCTACTGAAGAGTTATAAACTTAGACTCCCATCAGCCACAAGTCTTACTAAATTCATTTCAATACAACACGGATTTATTAAGCACCTACTATGTTCAAGGCTCACCCAACATTGGAATTTCACCCTGAGTTTGGATTGAACTGACTGGTGAAGGAGCAACTGATAACTGAGTGAAAAAGTCACCTAATTCCTCATATCTAGCCAGCTTCAAACTATAAATCATATCCTCTCCATTTATCCATCAGGAAAATCAGGCATCCTGCCATCTACCCTACCACTGGCATGTGTATTCTCCTCCCTTCTCTCCCCACATCCCTAGCCCTTTCCACAGCTTACTCTGTTAATAATAATCAAAGCAATACTATGAGTTCTTCTGGAAAAGCCATGGTGGTTGACTGATTTATGGCTCTACTCACTATCTTCAGGATAATTCCAGACCAAAACTGCTTTGTTTGGCTACCATTCCCCTTGCAAACATTGTCTTCCCTTATTAAAGCGTAAGATCCCTGTAGGCAGGGACTATCTCACTTTTATATTTGTATCTTTAGCCCTTAGTACAGTGCCTAGCACATAGTAGGCTATTAATTCATGTTTTTTTCATTTATTCATTCATTCCACTATATATGTAGTAGAGATTGAAACTAGACCTATGATTTCATTCTTACAGGGAACTTTTAGTAAAGAAAACCCATCTATCATTTTACACTGTACAGCCTAAATGCCTAGAGAATTGTCTATTATAATGAGACATTGAGTATCTCATCCAGGATCCCACAGCCAGTACATATCCAAAGTACGATTTTAACACAGGTCTTTCAGATTCTAAGTCTGGCTCTCAATTTAATATTCCATATTGCTTCTCATAGGTGCTGAAAATATAAAGACAGAAATGACAACAGTCCCTAAATTCAAGGTGCCTATATGCTCCTTGGGGAGAACAACAGATACAGAGATGAAATTCTCCATACAGGCATGAGGGTTGCCTTTGTTTCTTTCACTAGGAACACCCATATAGCCATTCTCCTCTGCTTCCAAGTAGGGCCTGACATGAACTGTCAGTCTTCCATCTCCCAAGCTGAGCATTCAGAAGTCAGAAAGGAGTTTCTCCCACTTATTCACTAGGACTGATTTCTGATCTTCACATCCCATGAAAAAGAGTTGAGAAGCTGCCTACTTTCAGCAGGGGTCTGCAGCCATCTGAATACACCTCCTGCTGATTCTGTGGAGGCCCTTATGGCATTTGGCACATTCCTTTCCCTTCCCAGATCCTGTGAAGACTGACATCCCCTTTACTTGTTTACTCAGAGGATCAATCAAAAGATACCTTCCCACACAAGACAGCTCTCCCTTCCCCTCCTTCATTTCCTGCATGCCCAGACTAGGACCTGGTTGGAAGCACACAATGTCTTCCTCTTTGTCTGGATGCAGGCCTGAGCCTGGGCAGAGAAGGGGCCCACAGCAGCTGCTGCTATGGTAGTCTTGACATCCTGCCACGTCAACACTAGCCTCTGCTGATTTTTCCTCAGCACTTGTCTGATGGACTCGAAATTCCCTTGTTGGCTCTCTCTGAATGGGCTCAGGCTGAGAGAGGCCTCTCTAAATCTTGGGGTTAGATCAACTATCTAGTGAGCTCTTCTCCCATCCTAGCTAAAGGATATGGATCTGTTCAATAGTCTTTGGCTCATGAGTAGAAATCCAGTTCAATATGGCCTTTGCCAATAACACCCACCCAAGGTCCTGCTCCCAGGTTCTACCTGCCTGATTGTACCATTCTTCAGCTTCCAGGCCTTCTTCATTCCTTCTGTGAGGGAGAGAGGAATGGGCCTCATGGATTAGGGTGGAATCAATCTATGTATTTTCCCTTGACTTTACAAAGTCTTTTTATTCAGTTTGAGTCTTTTCTTAATGGCTGGCAAGGGAGAATACAATTCCCACTAGTAAACACACACACAACACATTGTCCTTTTCCAATTTTATTTTTGGACTGGGCTTATTCATTGATCAGTAAGAGAACCGTTCTACTAAACAGAAAAGCTGCTCCAATATGGAATGAAGGAACCACTTCCTGATGCCATGTTGTATTGGGTTAGAGTAAAATAGAAAAGGTACAGAAAGAACTGAAATATGGTAGGCTTTTAGTAGTGCCAAGTACTCCAAATTAACCCCACTCTAAAATCACTATCACATGTAACAAAGGAAAGACAAAAACTCTAATAGATCTCTCAAGGAATAAAAGAATTATTGATGAGAGATTCCTTATTATAATACAAGTCTCTAGGAAGGAAGGAAACAAACATTTACTAAGTGCCTAATATGTGTTGATTGCTTTACAAGTGTTATGCGATTTGATCCTGGGAAGTAGGTGCTATCATCAATCCCATTTTATAGTTGAGGATCCATCCAATCTGGACTACTCTCGGGTTCTTATGACTTTGCTCACACTATTCCCAATACCATGGAAAGTCTTCCTCTACTAAACTCAACAACTTTGTGGTTGTGTGGTTGTCACTGTGTGTGTTTGTCCTTCGTTCTTGAGGAGGACCATGACATCAAGGAGATGATGATATGGCTTGCAATTTACTTTGATTTGAGTGAAGGAGGGCTGTGCAAAGTCACCACCCTCACTTTCTCCTCCAGAGTCACCTGATAATGATCAGGATAACTGGAGATGACCCAGGATGCAACTGAACAAGGTGGTATGCACATAGTAAGCACTTAGTGTTTGCTGAATGAATTAATCAATATTCACTTTTTGATCCTTAGAGCAAAAAGCTTATTTCAGGCCAAGTTAAATATGTGAAACAACTGCATCTAGCTAGAAAGATGAGCATAAGGTCCACCTTCCATGTTTTCTCTGCCTACATTTTCCTGGAGAAGACTTTAATTTTTGTCTTTATATGTTCAGAACTTTAAAAAGGAGCTGAGTTCTTGGTGGTACTTAAAAAATCATTGCTGATTTATTGATAGCCAAGTTGTTCTGGAGCCATGAATCCATTGTGCATTGGTTTCTAGTGATATGAAGCGCAAAGGGCTTTGGGAACACTCTCTAGACCACAGCAAGTGGAACTTGAGTGTGCAAGGCAAGCTCAACAAACTTTTGCAATTGACCACATGAAAAAATATAGTGGAAAGCTTCTTGACATAGGGTTGATGCAATTTAAACAGAGTTAATTTGCACCTTGCAAACTTAGTCACATTAAAAGATTTGTGTAAATACTACAGTATGATGAAATCTCTCACCGCTGTTCTTCTAAGTATGATATAGTTTCTGGGTCTTACCATCATCTAAATAACAAAGGTGACCAGATGACACTCCATATGAGTTTTTTTAGCAGTTCCTGGACCTGATTCTGATAGATTTTAAATAGCATATTCTTTTAATATAGTTCTTCTTACTACAGAATCCACATTCCATAGCCTTTGCTCTACAAATACAAAGTCAGTATAACCTTCTGCAGTCTAAGTAGGAGAGTGAATGTCTGAATAGATCTGAATACATTGTGGAGTTTTTAACTTACTGATTTTAGTTTACTCCATCAGGAAGAGGCCCCCACCTGTATGTCATTAACATGTTCATCTTGGACACTGATCCTTTAATTTCTGCCACATACAAATAAAGACTCTGGCCAAATCATTTAACCCTGTTTGCCTCTGTTTCCTCATCTGTAAAATGAGTTGGAGAAGGAAATAAACCACTCCAGTATTTTTGCCAAGGAAACCCCCAAATGGGGTCACAAAGAGTCAGAAATAACTGAAATTACTCATCAATAACAAAGGCACATTGATTAAAGTGTTGCTTTATGGCTAAGAATTATGGGATAACACACACTTTCAAGAATCAAAATTGTAGGTAAACCAAAAGGTATTGAAGAAACATATTATAGGAATGAGTAGGCTTTAACATATTACTAATAGTAACTTATGAGCAAGAAGGGGATAAAAGATGGCCACCCAAGAGATGTATGGTAAGACTAAGGTTGTGCAACAAGAATAAATGATGAGATATACAGTCCAAATGTTTCCTGGGCACCTACACGATGATTAAAAATGTTGAAGGAAAGTCTTCAGCCAATTAGGTGGACCTTCCTTCATCCTACGTAGGGGATTTATTGAAGAATAAGATCAAAAGTTGTACAGGAGGCAAAGATGGAAATGGGTTGTGAGTGACAAAACTGGAAGGTTTACTCACATTGATCCAATTAAGAATCCATTTATCTTTAAGAACCAATGATAGTGAGGCAGGTTCATCGGCTGTGGTCTTGACTCAGTTGTGGCTGCTTATGGTTAACAACGTCAAATTTGTCTCAGGAGTCACCGTTAAATATTTTCAATTTACATATATAATCCTTATCAAAAGTTCTGATCTTTCTAATGATCTTCTAATAAAGTCATCAAAAATCGATCATTAAATGAGAGAGTAGATACCTATTTAAAGAGTGTGATTTTGATATTGTTGAGTACTTTCAGTCATGTCTGACTCTTTGTGACCCCATTTTGGGGTTTTCTTGGCAAAGATACTAGAGCAGTTTCCCATTTCCTTCTCCAGCTCATTTTACAGATGAGGAAATGGAAGCAAACAGGGTTAAGTGATTTGGTCAGAGTCATATAGCTAGTAAGTGTCTGAGGCCAAATTTAAACTCAGGTCTTCGTGACTCCAGACCCAGCACTCTATCTACTGTTCTGCCTAGCTGTCCATGGGATGCATGTACCAGGCTTTTCATTCCTTTTGTGAAATTTAAATCTTTAAACATTAATATATCAACATATACTTGCAACAATTTCACAAATTCAACAAATGTCTTGGGTAAAGTAGAGATGATGAGCTTGCTCATTGTGTCAAATCCAATTTTTGGCATCTACAAGCTATCCAAAGCACCATTTATCTGTGTTCAAATCCCTATATTTTGTTACATGTTTTTGTCAATGTAAAAGAGTCTTTTTTGTCTGAATTAACAGAAAATGAATTCATACCAATATAATCATTTTAAGGAAAAGGATGGCTCAGATTTCAAAATGGAAGACACATTCAATTACTCAGTGGTATTATTTTCCTTTGGTTTTCCAGCTTTAACAGGAGCCTGGCTTTATTGGTAGAAAGGCTGCCATATTGTGTAATAGTAAAACAAACAGTGGATGAGAAGGCCTGACATCACATCAAGTGCAAGGACAGGAGTTCAAAAGGAACAAAATAGTAAGAGGAAGTGAAAATGAATACAAATACAAAGATTGAACCAGAGCACCTGCAGCATTCATGCAGGAGGTGTAACCCAGGTGTCAATGTGACAAAGTAGGACAGGCCAAGGAATTCAGCAGCTATCAAGGGGTTAATTAACCTTGTCAAGGAACAAAACACCTTGTTAAGGAAGCATCATTGGGAAGAGTTGTCTTGACTATTTATGAGTTTGAGTGCAAGGTCTCGGCTTTAACTTTTACTTTCTTTAGTCTGATTAAATTAAAGTCCATCTAATATCCATGCCTTGTTAGTCTGAGTCCCTACATAGGACCTCGGAGCCCTTTTTCATTTTGTTATGGTGAACCTAGATAAGGCTCAAATTCTGATGATGTTAGAAGAAATCCTAAATGGTGACATGAGCCAAAAAGTATAATTGAAAAGCCTCCCAGATTGAACCCAGTCCATGTAAATAGAGAGCCTTGGTTCTTAGTCACATGTTACATACACCAGCTGAAAATTGCCATTGAAAGAGAACTACCAGTTGTGCCTGACCATAACCCCGACTACAGCAACACCTGGGCTAGTGCCCTACACCTGAGGAGATGACAGGAAAGCAATCTTCCTCCAAATGTAATTTCCCACATAAACCCTGACAATAGACAGGTCTTGCCTAGAGCAAGATTGTAAAGTGAAGGAAATTTATCTTCCTTGTCCTATTCTTCTTCATTTAGAACATCCCATTCATTCTAGTCTCTTTTGGCTTTCCTCTCTCCCCTATGGGTCCCCAGCATGCTTATGAACCCATCTCCCCCCAGCCTTGGGTTTCTCCTTGCCAAAAGTGCCACACATTCTGGGCATACTCATCCTATAACATACCCGACCTGCATTCTATTCCCTCAGGGTCTAAGAAGGTGACAGCTAGCTACCATTTTAAAGTAAGCCATACAGGTGGATGTTAATGTTTTTGATATGTTTCTCCTTCCATGTAATATGAAGAATAACATCCCATTTAGCTGATGGCGAGATAACTTTTACCATCCACAGCCCAACCAAGTTAGCTTAAAAGGCCTATGGACGATCAAAATAGCTTCACAACATTCACGGAAGAATCCTTAGGAGAATTCCTAAGGTCAAACTCACTCTGAGAATATTTCATAAACAATTTAAAAAGCTGTTGTTATCTGCCTTTCCCATCCATAGCAGATTGAAAGCAACACATAAGGTAGGTGGATATGGGAGCTTCAGTAGGCGGGCCCATTGGCAGCATCAAGAAGGGACAGCTGAGAGCCTGATAGCAATCAGAGATACAGTAGTCCTATAAAAAGCAGATACAAGATCTCTTAAAGCAGAATGTAATTGTTCGGTCTTGTCCAACTCTCCATGACCCATTTGGGCTTTTTTTGGCAAATATACTGGAGTGATTTGCCATTGCCTTTTCTACCTCATTTTCCAGAAGAGGAAACTGAGGCAGAGTGAAGTGACATGCTTGGGGTCAGACAGCTAGTAATTGCCAGATTTGAACTCAGAAAGATAAGTCTTCCTGACTCCAGGGCCTGCAATCTGCCCACACCACCACCTAGCCGCCCATAAAGCAGAATAGTCTGGGCTTATTCATATGGGGCAGTGTGGGGGTGGGAGAGTCTAGCTCTTCCCACTAGGAGGTGAATCACCCAGTTACCTAAAGTATAACCTGCAGCCTTTGCCATTAGCCCTATTAAAGTATATTCTAAGGACCACAAGACACTTCTTTATTTCTATCATTTCTACCCACCCTACAGCTAACCTCTATGTATCTGTGTGTGTGTGTGTGTGTGTGTTGTAATCCCCTAATGAGGATGTGAGCTATTTGAATGCAGGGACGGTCTTGATTTTCTTTTTTTATTCCTAGCTCGTAGTAAATGCTATGTAAATGCTTTTACATTATTTTTGTAACTGTTATTGAGACACTTCAGGAAGACGTGAATTCAAATTTTACCTCAGACATTTACTAGACAAGTATAACAATTTAACATCTGAGTATCATTTCTTTCATCTGCAAAATGGGGGTCAGGGTGGGAATAGCATCAGCTTTGCAGGATTAATCTGAAGATCAGAGGAGGCTCTATCCATGAAGTGATTTGCAAACTCTAAGGTCAAATATGAACGTTGTTTTTGTTGTTCATTTGTGTCCCCATTTTGGGTTTTCTCGGCAGAGATACTGGAGTAGTTTACCATTTTCTTCTCCAGCTCATTTTACACATGAGGAAACTGAGACAAACAAGATTAAGTGACTTGCCCAGGATCGCACAGCTAGGAAGTATCTGAGGCTGGATTTGAACTCAGGAAGAGGAGTCTTTCTGATTCCAGGTGTGGCACTCTATCCATTGTGCCACTTAGCTAACTTTATAGATGTCAGCTATTATCAATAGATCAAAGCACAACCTTTGCCCTCTGCTTAACGAGACAGAGAAGCCTTTGATACAGTTTAGAAAAGCTTCAATCAAAAATGATTATTTTTCTTAACTAAGGACTTAAAGGGTTTAATTTTAGTAATTAATATTAAGTCATGCAAACATAAAGACCTAAGTTCAAATCTAGCCTCAGACACTTACTAATTGTATAATTCTCGGCAAGTCACTTAATCTCCATCTGCCTCAGTTATCTCATCTATAAAATACAGATAATAATGGTGCTTACCTCACAGAGCAGTTGCAAGCAGAAAATGAGATATTACTTGTAAAGTGCTTTGCAAACCAGAAAGCACTATAAAAATGATGATGACAATGATGGTGGTGGTGGCAGTGGTGGTAAAAGTTCATTTACATGGAACATAGCAATGTATGATTATTCTGGGCAAAGCTGACAGTTT